>NW_026291016.1:37500-200000 GCF_023373465.1 Oncorhynchus keta | reverse complement strand
TCTCTCTCTCTCTCTGTCCCTCTCTCTCTCTCTCTCTCTCTCTCTCTCTCTCTCTCTCTCTTTCTCTCTCTCTGTTCTCTCTCTCTCTGTTTCTCTCTCTCTGTTTCTCTCTCTGTTTCTCTCTGTTACTCTCTCTCTCTTTGTTACTCTCTCTCTCTCCCTCTCTCCGTTACTCTCTCTCTCTCTCTCTGTCCCTCTCTCTCTCTCTTTTCTCTCTCTCTGTTTCTCTCTCTCTCTGTTTCTCTCTCTCTCTCTCTGTTACTCTCTCTCTCTCTCTGTTACTCTGTCTCTCAATTCAATTCAATTCAATTCAAGGGCTTTATTGGCATGGGAAACATGTGTTAACATTGCCAAAGCAAGTGAGGTAGACAACATACAAAGTGAATATATAAAGTGAAAAACAACAAAAATTAACAGTAAACATTACACATACAACAGTTTCAAAACAGTAAAGACATTACAAATGTCATATTATATATATATATATATATATATACACAATGTACAAATAATTAAAGGACACAAGATAAAATAAATAAGCATAAATATGGGTTGTATTTACAATGGTGTTTGTTCTTCACTGGTTGCCCTTTTCTCGTGGCAACAGGTCACAAATCTTGCTGCTGTGATGGCACACTGTGGAATTTCGCCCAGTAGATATGGGAGTTTTTCAAAATTGGATATGTTTTCGAATTCTTTGTGGATCTGTGTGATCTGGGGGAAATATGTCTCTCTAATATGGTCATACATTGGGCAGGAGGTTAGGAAGTGCAGCTCAGTTTCCACCTCATTTTGTGGGCAGTGAGCACATAGCCTGTCTTCTCTTGAGAGCCATGTCTGCCCTACGGCGGCCTTTCTCAATAGCAAGGCTATGCTCACTGAGTCTGTACATAGTCAAAGCTTTCCTTAATTTTGGGTCAGTCACAGTGGTCAGGTATTCTGCCGCTGTGTACTCTCTGTGTAGGGCCAAATAGCATTCTAGTTTGCTCTGTTTTTTGTTAATTCTTTCCAATGTGTTAAGTAATTATCTTTTTGTTTTCTCATGATTTGGTTGGGTCTAATTGTGCTGTTGTCCTGGGGCTCTGTAGGGTGTGTTTGTGTTTGTTAACAGAGCCCCAGGACCAGCTTGCTTAGGGACTCTTCTCCAGGTTCATCTCTCTGTTTGTGATGGCTTTGTTATGGAAGGTTTGTGAATCGCTTCCTTTTAGGTGGTTGTAGAATTTAATGGCTCTTTTCTGGATTTTGATAATTAGTGGGTATCGGCCTAATTCTGCTCTGCATGCATTATTTGGTGTTTTACGTTGTACACGGAGGATATTTTTGCAGAATTCTGCGTGCAGAGTCTCAATTTGGTGTTTGTCCCATTTTGTGAAGTCTTGGTTGGTGAGCGGACCCCAGACCTCACAACCATATCTCTCTGTTACTCTCTCTCTCTCTGTTACTCTCTCTCTCTCTGTTACTCTCTCTCTCTCTCTTTCTCTCTCTCTCTCTCTTTCACTCTCTCTCTCTCTTCTCTCTCTCTCTCTTTCTCTCTCTCTCCTGTGTTACTCTCTCTCTCTCTCTCTCTCTATGTTACTCTCTCTCTGTTACTCTCTCTCTTTCTCTCTGTTACTCTGTCTCTCTCTCTCTGTTACTCTGTCTCTCTCTCTGTTACTCTCTCTCTCTGTTACTCTCTCTCTTTCGCTCTCTCTCTCTCTCTCTCTCTTCTGTCTCTCAATTCAATTCAATTCAATTCAAGGGCTTTATTGGCATGGGAACATGTGTTAACATTGCCAAAGCAAGTGAGGTAGACAACATACAAAGTGAATATATAAAGTGAAAAACAACAAAAATTAACAGTAAACATTACACATACAACAGTTTCAAAACAGTTTCTCTCTCTCTCTCTCTCTCTCTTTGTTACTCTCTCTCTCTCTCCTCTGTTACTCTCTCTCTCTGTTACTCTCTCTCGCTCTCTGTTACTCTCTCTCTCTCTTTCTCTCTCTCTCTTTGTTACTCTCTCTCCTCTCTCTCCTCTGTTACTCTCTCTCCTCTTTTACTCTCTCTCTCTGTTACTCTCTCTCTCTGTTACTCTCTCTCTCTCTTCCTCTCTCTCTCTCTCTCTCTCTCTCTCTCTGTTACTCTCTCTCTCTCTCTCTCTCTCTCTCTCTCTCTCTCTCTCTCTCTCTCTCTCTCTCTACTCTCTCTCTTTCTCTCTCTCTCTCTCTCTCCCTCTCTCTCTCCCTCTCTCTGTTACTCTCTCTCTCTCTCTCTCTCTCTCTGTCTCTCTCTCTCTCTCTCTCTCTCTCTCTCTGTTCTCTCTCTCTCTCTCTCTCTCTCTCTCTCTCTGTTCTCTCTCTCTTCTCTCTCTCTCTCTCTCTCCTTTGTTACTCTCTCTCTCTCCTCTGTTACTCTCTCTCTCTGTTACTCTCTCTCTTTCTCTCTGTTACTCTGTCTCTCTCTCTCTGTTACTCTCTCTCTCTGTTACTCTCTCTCTTTCTCTTCTCTCTGTTACTCTCTCTCTCTCTCTGTTACCCTCTCTCTCTCTGTTACTCTCTCTCTCTGTTACTCTCTCTCTCTCTCTATCTCTCTCTCTCTCTGTTACTCTCTCTCTCTCTCTCTCTCTCCTTTGTTAATCTCTCTCTCCTTTGTTAATCTCTCTCTCTGTTACTCTCTCTCGGTTACTCTCTCTCTCTCTCTCTGTCCCTCTCTCTCTCTCTCTCTCTCTGTTTCTCTCTCTCTGTTTCTCTCTCTCTTTGTTACTCTCTCTCTCTCTCTCTGTTACTCTCTCTCTGTTACTCTCTCTCTTACTCTCTCTCTCGCTTTCTCTCTCTCTCTCTTGTTAGTCTCTCTCTCTCTCCTCTGTTACTCTCTCTCTCTGTTACTCTCTCTCTCTCTCTGTTACTCTCTCTCTTCTGTCTCTCTCTCTTCTTTCTCTCTCTCTCTCTGTTTCTCTCTCTCTGTTTCTCTCTCTCTTTGCTCTCTCTCTCTCTCTCTCTCTTCTCTCTGTTCTCTCTCTCTCTGTTACTCTCTCTCTCTCTCTGTTACTCTCTCTCTCTCTCTACTCTCTCTCTGTTACTCTCTCTCTCTCTGTTACTCTCTCTCTCTTTGTTCTCTCTCTCTCTCTGTTACTCTCTCTCTTACTCTTCTCTCTCTCTCTTACTCTCTCTCTCTTACTCTCTCTCTCTGTCTCTCTCTCTCTCTCTGTTACTCTCTCTCTCTTACTCTCTTACTCTCTCTCTCTCTCTGTCTCTCTCTCTCTGTTACTCTCTCTCTCTCTCTGTCTACTCTCTCTCTCTCTCTCTCTCTCTCTCTCTCTCTCTCTCTCTCTCTTAATCTCTCTCTCTCTCTCTCTCTTACTCTCTCTCTCTCTGTTACTCTCTCTCTCTCTCTGTTACTCTCTCTCTCTCTCTCTCTTACTCTCTCTCTTACTACTCTCTCTCTCTCTGTTCTCTCTCTCTCTCTCTCTCTTCTCTCTCTTACTCTCTCTCTGTTACTGTTACTCTCTCTCTCTCTTTCTCTCTCTCTCTGTTACTCTCTCTCTCCTCTGTTACTCTCTCTCTCTCTCTTACTCTCTCTCTCTGTTACTCTCTCTCTCTCTCTCTCTCTCTCTCTACTCTCTCTCTCTCTCTCTCTCTCTCCTCTCTGTTACTCTCTCTCTCTCTCTCTCTTACTCTCTCTCTCTCTGTTACTCTCTCTCTCTCTCTCTCTCTGTTACTCTCTCTCTCTCCTCTCTGTTACTCTCTCTCTCTCTCTCTCTCTCTGTTACTCTCTCTCTCTCTCTCTGTTCTCTCTCTCTCTCTCTCTCTCTCTCTCTCTCTCTCTCTCTCTCTCTCTCTCTCTCTCTCTCTCTCTCCCCCTCTCTCTCTCTAATACTGTTATCTTCACCCTTACCTTCTCTTTCCTCTAGTGGAGGAGGGAAATAACCCCTCTTAAAATAACAACAACAACAGAACTATATCATTGATTGAGATATGCGTCTATCAAAAGAACAAGACTGTTCTAATTTGTCTTGAAAAGGTTACACACAGTGGGGAACATGCAAATCATTTATTGATTGTCTCCAATTTGGTGATTAAACACAGTTGGATTAAATTTCGAACACCGGGAACGTTCGTATTTTAGAACTGTGTGTGTCATTGGTAAGCCTTATTCAGATGCCATTCAATCACGCTCTGCAATCAATATGCAGCAACGCTCACACTTGAATGTCTTTCGAGCAACCAGAGACAATTTTTGTCATCATTCATTTTGATTAGAATTCTGCACTGTGCTGCGATTTTCATGCTTACTGTGAACATGATCAAAGAACAGACACCACCAGTTGGTTGCCATGGAACGGCTGAGATTGGAACCAGGAAGGAATGTTGGACTGATGTTACCCGAAGAGAGTCCAATATTTTTATTTTATTTTAACTTGGCAAGTCAGTTAATAAACAAATTCTTATTTTCAATGACGGCCTAGGAATAGTGGGTTAACTAGCCTTGTTCAGGGGAATAGTGGGTTAACTAGCCTTGTTCAGGGGAACAGTGGGTTAACTAGCCTTGTTCAGGGGAACAGTGGGTTAACTAGCCTTGTTCAGGGGAACAGTGGGTTAACTAGCCTTGTTCAGGGGAACAGTGGGTTAACTAGCCTTGTTCAGGGGAATAGTGGGTTAACTAGCCTTGTTCAGGGGAATAGTGGGTTAACTAGCCTTGTTCAGGGGAACAGTGGGTTAACTAGCCTTGTTCAGGGGAACAGTGGGTTAACTAGCCTTGTTCAGGGGAACAGTGGGTTAACTAGCCTTGTTCAGGGAATAGTGGGTTAACTAGCCTTGTTCAGGGGAATAGTGGGTTAACTAATTTTATTTTAACCTTGTTCAGGGGAATAGTGGGTTAACTAGCCTTGTTCAGGGGAACAGTGGGTTAACTAGCCTTGTTCAGGGGAATAGTGGGTTAACTAGCCTTGTTCAGGGGAACAGTGGGTTAACTAGCCTTGTTCAGGGGAACAGTGGGTTAACTAGCCTTGTTCAGGGGAATAGTGGGTTAACTAGCCTTGTTCAGGGGAACAGTGGGTTAACTAGCCTTGTTCAGGGGAACAGTGGGTTAACTAGCCTTGTTCAGGGGAACAGTGGGTTAACTAGCCTTGTTCAGGGGAACAGTGGGTTAACTAGCCTTGTTCAGGGGAACAGTGGGTTAACTGCCTTGTTCAGGGGAACAGTGGGTTAACTAGCCTTGTTCAGGGGAATAGTGGGTTAACTAGCCTTGTTCAGGGGCAGAACGACAGATTTTTACCTCGTCAGCTCAGGGATTCGATCTTACAACCTTTACGGTTACTCGTCCAACTGTCACGTTCTGACCTTAGTTCTTTTGTTATGTCTTTGTTTTAGTATGGTCAGGGCGTGAGTTGGGTGGGTTGTCTATGTTAGTTTTCTATGATTTGCTATTTCTGTGTTTGGCCTGGTATGGTTGTTTCCTGTTGTGTGTCTGCACCAGCCAGAACTGTTTCCTGTTGTGTGTCTGCACCAGCCAGAACTGTTTCCTGTTGTGTGTCTGCACCAGCCAGAACTGTTTCCTGTTGTGTGTCTGCACCAGCCACAACTGTTCTCTGTTGTGTGTCTGCACCAGCCAGAACTGTTTCCTGTTGTGTGTCTGCACCAGCCAGAACTGTTTCCTGTTGTGTGTCTGCACCAGCCAGAACTGTTTCCTGTTGTGTGTCTGCACCAGCCAGAACTGTTTCCTGTTGTGTGTCTGCACCAGCCAGAACTGTTTCCTGTTGTATGTCTGCACCAGCCAGAACTGTTTTCGGTCGTTTCTCTTTGTTAGTTTTGTTATTTCTGTGTTAATTCTAATAATTATGGACACATACCACGCTGCACCTTGGTCCTCACCTTCTTCCACCAACAACGGCCGTTCCACCAACACTCTAACCACTAGGGTACCTGCTGTGTCCAGGAGTCCTAAAGGACTCGAAGGGCACCAGGCGTTGTTATGAAGGATTGTGTCTGTGTGATCATCAGGTTAGCCCTGGTCAGGTTAGCCGTGGTTAGGTTAGCCCTGGTCAGGTTAGCCATGGTCAGGTTAGCCATGGTCAGGTTAGCCGTGGTCAGGTTAGCCGTGGTCAGATTAGCCGTGGTCAGGTTAGCCGTGGTCAGATTAGCCGTGGTCAGGTTAGCCGTGGTCAGATTAGCCGTGGTCAGATTAGCCGTGGTCAGGTTAGCTGTGGTCAGATTAGCCGTGGTCAGGTTAGCCGTGGTCAGGTTAGCCGTGGTCAGATTAGCCGTGGTCAGATTAGCCGTGGTCAGATTAGCCGTGGTCAGGTTAGCCGTGGTCAGGTTAGCCCTGGTCAGGTTAGCCGTGGTCAGGTTAGCCGTGGTCAGATTAGCCGTGGTCAGGTTAGCTGTGGTCAGGTTAGCCGTGGTCAGGTTAGCCCTGGTCAGGTTAGCCCTGGTCAGGTTAGCCGTGGTCAGGTTAGCCGTGGTCAGGTTAGCCGTGGTCAGATTAGCCGTGGTCAGGTTAGCCGTGGTCAGATTAGCCGTGGTCAGGTTAGCCCTGGTCAGGTTAGCCGTGGTCAGATTAGCCGTGGTCAGATTAGCCGTGGTCAGGTTAGCCCTGGTCAGGTTAGCCGTGGTCAGGTTATCCGTGGTCAGGTTAGCCCTGGTCAGGTTAGCCGTGGTCAGATTAGCCGTGGTCAGGTTAGCCCTGGTCAGATTAGCCGTGGTCAGGTTAGCCGTGGTCAGATTAGCCGTGGTCAGGTTAGCCCTGGTCAGATTAGCCGTGGTCAGGTTAGCCGTGGTCAGGTTAGCCGTGGTCAGGTTAGCCGTGGTCAGATTAGCCGTGGTCAGGTTAGCCGTGGTCAGATTAGCCGTGGTCAGGTTAGCCGTGGTCAGGTTAGCCGTGGTCAGGTTAGCCCTGGTCAGGTTAGCCGTGGTCAGGTTAGCCGTGGTCAGGTTAGCCGTGGTCAGATTAGCCGTGGTCAGGTTAGCCGTGGTCAGATTAGCCGTGGTCAGATTAGCCGTGGTCAGATTAGCCGTGGTCAGGTTAGCCGTGGTCAGGTTAGCCGTGGTCAGGTTAGCCGTGGTCAGGTTAGCCGTGGTCAGATTAGCCGTGGTCAGGTTAGCCGTGGTCAGGTTAGCCGTGGTCAGGTTAGCCGTGGTCAGGTTAGCCGTGGTCAGATTAGCCGTGGTCAGATTAGCCGTGGTCAGATTAGCCGTGGTCAGGTTAGCCGTGGTCAGATTAGCCGTGGTCAGGTTAGCCGTGGTCAGGTTAGCCGTGGTCAGATTAGCCGTGGTCAGATTAGCCGTGGTCAGATTAGCCGTGGTCAGGTTAGCCGTGGTCAGGTTAGCCCTGGTCAGGTTAGCCGTGGTCAGATTAGCCGTGGTCAGATTAGCCCTGGTCAGGTTAGCTGTGGTCAGGTTATCCGTGGTCAGGTTTCCGTGGTCAGATTAGCCGTGGTCAGATTCCGTGGTCAGGTTAGCCCTGGTCAGATTAGCCGTGGTCAGGTTATCCGTGGTCAGTTAGCCCTGGTCAGATTAGCCGTGGTCAGATTAGCAGTGGTCAGGCTTATCCCTGGTCAGATTAGCTCATGGGTTTAGCAAACAGATTAGCCGTGGTCAGGTTAGCCCTGGTCAGATTATGTCTGTCAGGTTATCCGTTTGTCAGGTTAGCCTGGTCAGATTAGCCGTGGTCAGATTAGCCGTGGTCAGATTAGCCCCTGGTCAGGTTAGCCGTGTCAGGTTAGCCCTGGTCAGATTAGCCGGGTCAGGTTAGCCGTGGTCAGGTTAGCCAGATTAGCCGTGGTCAGATTAGCCGTGGTCAGATTAGCCGTGGTCAGATTAGCCGTGGTCAGGTTAGCCGTGGTCAGGTTAAAGCCGTGGTCAGGTTAGCCGTTATCAGGTTGTCTGGTCAATTAGCCGTGGTCAGACTAGCGTGGTCAGTCATTAGCCATGGTCAGGTTAGCCCTGGTCAGATTAGCCGTGGTCAGATTAGCCGTGGCCTCAGATTAGCTGTTCTCAGGTTATCCCTGGTCAGATTAGCCGTGGTCAGGTTAGCCGTGGTCAGGTTAGCCGTGGTCAGATTAGCCGTGGTCAGGTTAGCCGTGGTCAGGTTAGCCCTGGTCAGATTAGCCGTGGTTAGTCCACATCCCTGACTGTTTTCCTACCATTATTATTCAATATTCCCATAACGTAACGTTCTATGTATGTGTATTCCTATGGTTGCTAGTACCTTTAATATGACCACGTAGGTCTGAGGGTTACAGCAGGCTTATCTCAATCTGCTCATGGGTTTATCAAACATATTGCCCGTTCCATTGTCCCACATTCGTTGAAGTATGTCTGTATGTTACGTTGTTTGAAAACAGAACCGCTAGAACTCTCACCTCCAGAAAGCAATTGTCTGTGTAGACCCTGTTCTGTGTCACAAATTGCACCCTAATCCCTAAGTAGTGTCCTGTGGGCCCTGGTCAAAAGAAGGGAATAGGGTGTCATTTAGGACACTGCCTGGCTTCTCACCTGAGTCTGTTACTGACGTATTGAAATATAAAGAGCTCTCAGTAAAAGGTTTCTGGTTATTAAGTTATAATTGTGTCTGTTCAAAGTGTTGGTGACTCAGCGTGTCAGTCATCTTTAACATGTATTGGGTCAATCTTTCCTCTGTGCTTTGGGTGGCCTCCCTGCTGTTCTCTCTATCCCTGCTCCCTGCTGCTCTCTTCCCTTCTCTCCCACAGATTTTCAGCTTCTCTCTCCATCTCCATCTCCCCATCTCTCTCTCTCGACCCCCCCCTCTCTTTCTTTCTCTTTCGCTCTCTCTTTCGCTCTCTCAGGAGACTCAGGAGTGCTCTCTCTCCAAACTGAGTCGCGCCCTCTTTCTCTCAGGAGTCTCTCTCTCTCAAACTGAGAGAGGAAACTCTCTGACTCCTCTCTCTCTATCGCTCTCTCTCCATCTCTCTCTCCCTCCTCACCCCCTGTCTCTCATCCCCCTCTTTCACTGAGGAGGAAACAATCGCTCTGTTCCATCCCCCTCTCTTTCTATCTCCATCTCTCTCTCTCCATCCCCCTCTCTATCTTACTCAGTCTCCCTCCCTCTCCCCATTTCTGTCCCTCCCTACCCCCCTCTCTTTCACCCCCCTCTCCTTCTCTCTATCGTGTTTCTTTCCGCCTCAGAGAGGAAACAGAGAGACTCAGGAGTGTTCAATACCAAACTGAGAGGAAACAGAAAGACTCAGGAGTGTTCAATACCAAACTGAGAGGAAACAGAGAGACTCAGGAGTGTTCAATACCAAACTGAGAGGAAACAGAAAGACTCAGGAGTGTTCAATACCAAACTGAGAGGAAACAGAGAGACTCAGGAGTGTTCAATACCAAACTGAGAGGAAACAGAAAGACTCAGGAGTGTTCAATACCAAACTGAGAGGAAACAGAGAGACTCAGGAGTGTTCAATACCAAACTGAGAGGAAACAGAGAGACTCAGGAGTGTTCAATACCAAACTGAGAGGAAACAGAGAGACTCAGGAGTGTTCAATACCAAAACTGAGAGGAAACAGAAAGACTCAGGAGTGTTCAATACCAAACTGAGAGGAAACAGAGAGACTCAGGAGTGTTCAATACCACCAAACTGAGAGGAAACAGAAAGACTCAGGAGTGTTCAATACCACCAAACTGAGAGGAAACAGAGCGACTCAGGAGTGTTCAATACCAAACTGAGAGGAAACAGAAAGACTCAGGAGTGTTCAATACCACCAAACTGAGAGGAAACAGAAAGACTCAGGAGTTTTCAATACCACCAAACTGAGAGGAAACAGAGAGACTCAGGAGTGTTCAATACCACCAAACTGAGAGGAAACAAAGACTCAGGAGTGTTCAATACCAAACTGAGAGGAAACAGAGACACTCAGGAGTGTTCAATACCAAACTGAGAGGAAACAGAGAGAACCAGGAGTGTTCAATACCAAACTGAGAGGAAACAGAAAGACTCACAAAACACAGAACTTGCTGTGAAGGAAGAAGAGAGGCTCATCATCCTTACGGATGAAGGGACATAACATGCTGGTCTTTATCTACAGGTTGAAGAGGGACATAACATGCTGGTCTTTATCTACAGGTTGAGGAGGGACATAACATGCTGGTCTTTATCTATGGGTTGAAGAGGGACATAACATGCTGGTCTTTATCTATGGGTTGAGGAGGGACATAACATGCTGGTCTTTATCTACGGGTTGAGGAGGGACATAACATGCTGGTCTTTATCTACGGGTTGAAGAGGGACATAACATGCTGGTCTTTATCTATGGGTTGAGGAGGGACATAACATGCTGGTCTTTATCTACGGGTTGTTGAGGAGGGACATAACATGCTGGTCTTTATCTACGGGTTGAGGAGGGACATAACATGCTGGTCTTTATCTACGGGTTGTTGAGGAGGGACATAACATGCTGGTCTTTATCTACGGGTTGAGGAGGGACATAACATGCTGGTCTTTATCTACGGGTTGAGGAGGGACATAACATGCTGGTCTTTATCTACGGGTTGAGGAGGGACATAACATGCTGGTCTTTATCTACGGGTTGAGGAGGGACATAACATGCTGGTCTTTATCTATGGGTTGTTGAGGAGGGACATAACATGCTGGTCTTTATCTATGGGTTGTTGAGGAGGGACATAACATGCTGGTCTTTATCTACGGGTTGAGGAGGGACATAACATGCTGGTCTTTATCTACGGGTTGAGGAGGGACATAACATGCTGGTCTTTATCTACGGGTTGAGGAGGGACATAACATGCTGGTCTTTATCTATGGGTTGAGGAGGGACATAACATGCTGGTCTTTATCTACGGGTTGAGGAGGGACATAACATGCTGGTCTTTATCTACGGGTTGTTGAGGAGGGACATAACATGCTGGTCTTTATCTATGGGTTGAGGAGGGACATAACATGCTGGTCTTTATCTACTGGTTGAGGAGGGACATAACATGCTGGTCTTTATCTATGGGTTGAGGAGGGACATAACATGCTGGTCTTTATCTACTGGTTGAGGAGGGACATAACATGCTGGTCTTTATCTATGGGTTGAGGAGGGACATAACATGCTGGTCTTTATCTACGGGTTGAGGAGGGACATAACATGCTGGTCTTTATCTACGGGTTGTTGAGGAGGGACATAACATGCTGGTCTTTATCTACGGGTTGTTGAGGAGGGACATAACATGCTGGTCTTTATCTACGGGTTGAGGAGGGACATAACATGCTGGTCTTTATCTACGGGTTGTTGAGGAGGGACATAACATGCTGGTCTTTATCTACGGGTTGTTGAGGAGGGACATAACATGCTGGTCTTTATCTACGGGTTGAGGAGGGACATAACATGCTGGTCTTTATCTATGGGTTGAGGAGGGACATAACATGCTGGTCTTTATCTACGGGTTGAGGAGGGACATAACATGCTGGTCTTTATCTACGGGTTGTTGAGGAGGGACATAACATGCTGGTCTTTATCTATGGGTTGAGGAGGGACATAACATGCTGGTCTTTATCTACGGGTTGAGGAGGGACATAACATGCTGGTCTTTATCTACGGGTTGTTGAGGAGGGACATAACATGCTGGTCTTTATCTACGGGTTGAGGAGGGACATAACATGCTGGTCTTTATCTATGGGTTGAGGAGGGACATAACATGCTGGTCTTTATCTACGGGTTGAGGAGGGACATAACATGCTGGTCTTTATCTACGGGTTGAGGAGGGACATAACATGCTGGTCTTTATCTATGGGTTGAGGAGGGACATAACATGCTGGTCTTTATCTATGGGTTGAGGAGGGACATAACATGCTGGTCTTTATCTATGGGTTGAGGAGGGACATAACATGCTGGTCTTTATCTACGGGTTGTTGAGGAGGGACATAACATGCTGGTCTTTATCTATGGGTTGTTGAGGAGGGACATAACATGCTGGTCTTTATCTACGGGTTGTTGAGGAGGGACATAACATGCTGGTCTTTATCTACGGGTTGAGGAGGGACATAACATGCTGGTCTTTATCTATGGGTTGAGGAGGGACATAACATGCTGGTCTTTATCTACGGGTTGAGGAGGGACATAACATGCTGGTCTTTATCTACGGGTTGAGGAGGGACATTGAGGGTTGAGGGGGACATAACATGCTGGTCTTTATCTACGGGTTGTTGAGGAGGGACATAACATGCTGGTCTTTATCTATGGGTTGAGGAGGGACATAACATGCTGGTCTTTATCTATGGGTTGAGGAGGGACATAACATGCTGGTCTTTATCTATGGGTTGAGGAGGGACATAACATGCTGGTCTTTATCTACGGGTTGAGGAGGGACATAACATGCTGGTCTTTATCTACGGGTTGAGGAGGGACATAACATGCTGGTCTTTATCTACGGGTTGAGGAGGGACATAACATGCTGGTCTTTATCTACGGGTTGAGGAGGGACATAACATGCTGGTCTTTATCTACGGGTTGTTGAGGAGGGACATAACATGCTGGTCTTTATCTACGGGTTGAGGAGGGACATAACATGCTGGTCTTTATCTACGGGTTGAGGAGGGACATAACATGCTGGTCTTTATCTATGGGTTGAGGAGGGACATAACATGCTGGTCTTTATCTATGGGTTGAGGAGGGACATAACATGCTGGTCTTTATCTACATAACATGGGTTGAGGAGGGGGACATAACATGCTGGTCTTTATCTACGGGTTGAGGAGGGACATAACATGCTGGTCTTTATCTATGGGTTGAGGAGGGACATAACATGCTGGTCTTTATCTATGGGTTGAGGAGGGACATAACATGCTGGTCTTTATCTACGGGTTGAGGAGGGACATAACATGCTGGTCTTTATCTATGGGTTGAGGAGGGACATAACATGCTGGTCTTTATCTATGGGTTGAGGAGGGACATAACATGCTGGTCTTTATCTACGGGTTGAGGAGGGACATAACATGCTGGTCTTTATCTATGGGTTGAGGAGGGACATAACATGCTGGTCTTTATCTACGGGTTGAGGAGGGACATAACATGCTGGTCTTTATCTACGGGTTGAGGAGGGACATAACATGCTGGTCTTTATCTACGGGTTGAGGAGGAGGGACATAACATGCTGGTCTTTATCTACGGGTTGAGGAGGGACATAACATGCTGGTCTTTATCTATGGGTTGAGGAGGGACATAACATGCTGGTCTTTATCTACGGGTTGAGGAGGGACATAACATGCTGGTCTTTATCTATGGGTTGAGGAGGGACATAACATGCTGGTCTTTATCTACGGGTTGAGGAGGGACATAACATGCTGGTCTTTATCTACGGGTTGAGGAGGGACATAACATGCTGGTCTTTATCTACGGGTTGAGGAGGGACATAACATGCTGGTCTTTATCTATGGGTTGAGGAGGGACATAACATGCTGGTCTTTATCTACGGGTTGAGGAGGGACATAACATGCTGGTCTTTATCTATGGGTTGAGGAGGGACATAACATGCTGGTCTTTATCTACGGGTTGAGGAGGGACATAACATGCTGGTCTTTATCTATACGGGTTGAGGAGGGACATAACATGCTGGTCTTTATCTATGGGTTGAGGAGGGACATAACATGCTGGTCTTTATCTACGGGTTGAGGAGGGACATAACATGCTGGTCTTTATCTATGGGTTGAGGAGGGACATAACATGCTGGTCTTTATCTACGGGTTGAGGAGGGACATAACATGCTGGTCTTTATCTACGGGTTGAGGAGGGACATAACATGCTGGTCTTTATCTATGGGTTGAGGAGGGACATAACATGCTGGTCTTTATCTATGGGTTGAGGAGGGACATAACATGCTGGTCTTTATCTATGGGTTGAGGAGGGACATAACATGCTGGTCTTTATCTGGTCTTTATCTATGGGTTGAGGAGGGACATAACATGCTGGTCTTTATCTATGGGTTGAGGAGGGACATAACATGCTGGTCTTTATCTACGGGTTGAGAGGAGGGACATAACATGCTGGTCTTTATCTATGGGTTGAGGAGGGACATAACATGCTGGTCTTTATCTACGGGTTGAGGAGGGACATAACATGCTGGTCTTTATCTACGGGTTGAGGAGGGACATAACATGCTGGTCTTTATCTATGGGTTGAGGAGGGACATAACATGCTGGTCTTTATCTATGGGTTGAGGAGGGACATAACATGCTGGTCTTTATCTACGGGTTGAGGAGGGACATAACATGCTGGTCTTTATCTATGGGTTGAGGAGGGACATAACATGCTGGTCTTTATCTATGGGTTGAGGAGGGACATAACATGCTGGTCTTTATCTACGGGTTGAGGAGGGACATAACATGCATCTTTATCTATGGGTTGGTCTGGTCTTTATCTATGGGTTGAGGAGGGACATAACATGCTGGTCTTTATCTATGGGTTGAGGAGGGACATAACATGCTGGTCTTTATCTATGGGTTGAGGAGGGACATAACATGCTGGTCTTTATCTATGGGTTGAGGAGGGACATAACATGCTGGTCTTTATCTATGGGTTGAGGAGGGACATAACATGCTGGTCTTTATCTATGGGTTGAGGAGGGACATAACATGCTGGTCTTTATCTATGGGTTGAGGAGGGACATAACATGCTGGTCTTTATCTATGGGTTGAGGAGGGACATAACATGCTGGTCTTTATCTATGGGTTGAGAGGAGGGACATAACATGCTGGTCTTTATCTATCTTTATCTATGGGTTGTTGAGGAGGGACATAACATGCTGGTCTTTATCTATGGGTTGAGGAGGGACATAACATGCTGGTCTTTATCTATGGGTTGAGGAGGGACATAACATGCTGGTCTTTATCTATGGGTTGAGGAGGGACATAACATGCTGGTCTTTATCTATGGGTTGTTGAGGAGGGACATAACATGCTGGTCTTTATCTATGGGTTGTTGAGGAGGGACATAACATGCTGGTCTTTATCTATGGGTTGAGGAGGGACATAACATGCTGGTCTTTATCTATGGGTTGAGGAGGGACATAACATGCTGGTCTTTATCTATGGGTTGAGGAGGGACATAACATGCTGGTCTTTATCTACGGGTTGAGGAGGGACATAACATGCTGGTCTTTATCTATGGGTTGAGGAGGGACATAACATGCTGGTCTTTCTTTATCTATGGGTTGAGGAGGGACATAACATGCTGGTCTTTATCTATGGGTTGAGGAGGGACATAACATGTTGGTCTTTATCTATGGGTTGAGGAGGGACATAACATGCTGGTCTTTATCTACGGGTTGAGGAGGGACATAACATGCTGGTCTTTATCTACGGGTTGAGGAGGGACATAACATGCTGGTCTTTATCTACATAACATGCTGGTCTTTATCTACGGGTGTTGAGGAGGGACATAACATGCTGGTCTTTATCTACGGGTTGAGAGGAGGGACATAACATGCTGGTCTTTATCTATGGGTTGAGGAGGGACATAACATGCTGGTCTTTATCTACGGGTTGAGGAGGGACATAACATGCTGGTCTTTATCTACGGGTTGAACATAACATGGTCTTTATCTACGGGTTGAGGAGGGGGACATAACATGCTGGTCTTTATCTACGGGTTGAGGAGGGACATAACATGCTGGTCTTTATCTATGGGTTGAGGAGGGACATAACATGCTGGTCTTTATCTATGGGTTGAGGAGGGACATAACATGCTGGTCTTTATCTATGGGTTGAGGAGGGACATAACATGCTGGTCTTTATCTATGGGTTGAGGAGGGACATAACATGCTGGTCTTTATCTATGGGAGGGGGACATAACATGCTGGTCTTTATCTATGGGTTGAGGAGGGACATAACATGCTGGTCTTTATCTATGGGTTGAGGAGGGACATAACATGCTGGTCTTTATCTATGGGTTGAGGAGGGACATAACATGCTGGTCTTTATCTATGGGTTGAGGAGGGACATAACATGGGTCTTTAGGGACATAACATGCTGGTCTTTATCTACGGGTTGAGGAGGGACATAACATGCTGGTCTTTATCTACGGGTTGAGGAGGGACATAACATGCTGGTCTTTATCTACGGGTTGAGGAGGGACATAACATGCTGGTCTTTATCTATGGGTTTTATCTACGAGGAGGGACATAACATGCTGGTCTTTATCTATGGGTTGAGGAGGGACATAACATGCTGGTCTTTATCTATGGGTTGAGGAGGGACATAACATGCTGGTCTTTATCTATGGGTTGAGGAGGGACATAACATGCTGGTCTTTATCTATGGGTTGAGGAGGGACATAACATGCTGGTCTTTATCTACGGGTTGAGGAGGGACATAACATGCTGGTCTTTATCTATGGTTGTTGAGGAGGGACATAACATGCTGGTCTTTATCTACATGGGTTGGGTTGAGGAGGGACATAACATGCTGGTCTTTATCTATGGGTTGAGGAGGGACATAACATGCTGGTCTTTATCTACGGGTTGAGGAGGGACATAACATGCTGGTCTTTATCTACGGGTTGAGGAGGGACATAACATGCTGGTCTTTATCTATGGTTGAGGAGGGACATAACATGCTGGTCTTTATCTACGGGTTGAGGAGGGACATAACATGCTGGTCTTTATCTATGGGTTGAGGAGGGACATAACATGCTGGTCTTTATCTATGGGTTGAGGAGGGACATAACATGCTGGTCTTTATCTATGGGTTGAGGAGGGACATAACATGCTGGTCTTTATCTATGGGTTGAGGAGGGACATAACATGCTGGTCTTTATCTATGGGTTGAGGAGGGACATAACATGCTGGTCTTTATCTACGGGTTGAGGAGGGACATAACATGCTGGTCTTTATCTATGGGTTGAGGAGGGACATAACATGCTGGTCTTTATCTATGGGTTGAGGAGGGACATAACATGCTGGTCTTTATCTATGGGTTGAGGAGGGACATAACATGCTGGTCTTTATCTACGGGTTGAGGAGGGACATAACATGCTGGTCTTTATCTATGGGTTGAGGAGGGACATAACATGCTGGTCTTTATCTATGGGTTGAGGAGGGACATAACATGCTGGTCTTTATCTATGGGTTGTAACATGAGGAGGGACATAACATGCTGGTCTTTATCTATGGGTTGAGGAGGGACATAACATGCTGGTCTTTATCTACGGGGTCTATGGGTTGAGGAGGGACATAACATGCTGGTCTTTATCTATGGGTTGAGGAGGGACATAACATGCTGGTCTTTATCTATGGGTTGAGGAGGGACATAACATGCTGGTCTTTATCTATTGGGTTGAGGGTTGAGGGACATAACATGCTGGTCTTTATCTATGGGTTGAGGAGGGACATAACATGCTGGTCTTTATCTATGGGTTGAGGAGGGACATAACATGCTGGTCTTTATCTATGGGTTGAGGAGGGACATAACATGCTGGTCTTTATCTATGGGTTGAGGAGGGACATAACATGCTGGTCTTTATCTACGGGTTGAGGAGGGACATAACATGCTGGTCTTTATCTATGGGTTGAGGAGGGACATAACATGCTGGTCTTTATCTACGGGTTGAGGAGGGACATAACATGCTGGTCTTTATCTACGGGTTGAGGAGGGACATAACATGCTGGTCTTTATCTATGGGTTGAGGAGGGACATAACATGCTGGTCTTTATCTATGGGTTGAGGAGGGACATAACATGCTGGTCTTTATCTATGGGTTGAGGAGGGACATAACATGCTGGTCTTTATCTATGGGTTGAGGAGGGACATAACATGCTGGTCTTTATCTATGGGTTGAGGAGGGACATAACATGCTGGTCTTTATCTACGGGTTGAGGAGGGACATAACATGCTGGTCTTTATCTACGGGTTGAGGAGGGACATAACATGCTGGTCTTTATCTATGGGTTGAGGAGGGACATAACATGGGTCTTTATCTATGGGTTGACATAACATGCTGGTCTTTATCTACGGGTTGAGGAGGGACATAACATGCTGGTCTTTATCTACGGGTTGTTGAGGAGGGACATAACATGAGGAGGAGGGACATAACATGCTGGTCTTTATCTACGGGTTGAGGAGGGACATAACATGCTGGTCTTTATCTACGGGTTGAGGAGGGACATAACATGCTGGTCTTTATCTATGGGTTGAGGAGGGACATAACATGCTGGTCTTTATCTACGGGTTGAGGAGGGACATAACATGCTGGTCTTTATCTACGGGTTGATGAGGAGGGACATAACATGCTGGTCTTTATCTATGGGTTGAGGAGGGACATAACATGCTGGTCTTTATCTACGGGTTGAGGAGGGACATAACATGCTGGTCTTTATCTACGGGTTGAGGAGGGACATAACATGCTGGTCTTTATCTACGGGTTGAGGAGGGACATAACATGCTGGTCTTTATCTACGGGTTGAGGAGGGACATAACATGCTGGTCTTTATCTATGGGTTGAGGAGGGACATAACATGCTGGTCTTTATCTATGGGTTGAGGAGGGACATAACATGCTGGTCTTTATCTATGGGTTGGTCTTTATCTATGGGTTGAGGAGGGACATAACATGCTGGTCTTTATCTACGGGTTGAGGAGGGACATAACATGCTGGTCTTTATCTATGGGTTGAGGAGGGACATAACATGCTGGTCTTTATCTATGGGTTGAGGAGGGACATAACATGCTGGTCTTTATCTATGGGTTGTTGAGGAGGGACATAACATGCTGGTCTTTATCTATGGGTTGAGGAGGGACATAACATGCTGGTCTTTATCTATGGGTTGAGGAGGGACATAACATGCTGGTCTTTATCTATGGGTTGAGGAGGGACATAACATGCTGGTCTTTATCTACGGGTTGTTGAGGAGGGACATAACATGCTGGTCTTTATCTACGGGTTGAGGAGGGACATAACATGCTGGTCTTTATCTATGGGTTGAGGAGGGACATAACATGCTGGTCTTTATCTATGGGTTGAGGAGGGACATAACATGAGGAGGGGGACATAACATGCTGGTCTTTATCTATGGGTTGAGGAGGGACATAACATGCTGGTCTTTATCTATGGGTTGAGGAGGGACATAACATGCTGGTCTTTATCTACGGGTTGTTGAGGAGGGACATAACATGCTGGTCTTTATCTATGGGTTGAGGAGGGACATAACATGCTGGTCTTTATCTATGGGTTGAGGAGGGACATAACATGCTGGTCTTTATCTACGGGTTGAGGAGGGACATAACATGCTGGTCTTTATCTATGGGTTGAGGAGGGACATAACATGCTGGTCTTTATCTACGGGTTGAGGAGGGACATAACATGGTGGTCTTTATCTACGGGTTGAGGAGGAGGGACATAACATGGTGGTCTTTATCTATGGGTTGTTGAGGAGGGACATAACATGCTGGTCTTTATCTATGGGTTGAGGAGGGACATAACATGCTGGTCTTTATCTACGGGTTGAGGAGGGACATAACATGCTGGTCTTTATCTATGGGTTGAGGAGGGACATAACATGCTGGTCTTTATCTACGGGTTGAGGAGGGACATAACATGCTGGTCTTTATCTATGGGTTGAGGAGGGACATAACATGCTGGTCTTTATCTATGGGTTGAGGAGGGACATAACATGCTGGTCTTTATCTACGGGTTGAGGAGGGACATAACATGCTGGTCTTTATCTATGGGTTGAGGAGGGACATAACATGCTGGTCTTTATCTATGGGTTGAGGAGGGACATAACATGCTGGTCTTTATCTATGGGTTGAGGAGGGACATAACATGCTGGTCTTTATCTACGGGTTGAGGAGGGACATAACATGCTGGTCTTTATCTATGGGTTGAGGAGGGACATAACATGCTGGTCTTTATCTATGGGTTGAGGAGGGACATAACATGCTGGTCTTTATCTATGGGTTGAGGAGGGATCTATAACATAACATGCTGGTCTTTATCTATGGGTTGAGGAGGGACATAACATGCTGGTCTTTATCTATGGGTTGAGGAGGGACATAACATGCTGGTCTTTATCTACGGGTTGTTGAGGAGGGACATAACATGCTGGTCTTTATCTATGGGTTGAGGAGGGACATAACATGCTGGTCTTTATCTATGGGTTGAGGAGGGACATAACATGCTGGTCTTTATCTACGGGTTGTTGAGGAGGGACATAACATGCTGGTCTTTATCTACGGGTTGAGGAGGGACATAACATGCTGGTCTTTATCTATGGGTTGAGGAGGGACATAACATGCTGGTCTTTATCTACGGGTTGAGGAGGGACATAACATGCTGGTCTTTATCTACGGGTTGAGGAGGGACATAACATGCTGGTCTTTATCTACGGGTTGAGGAGGGACATAACATGCTGGTCTTTATCTACGGGTTGTTGAGGAGGGACATAACATGCTGGTCTTTATCTATGGGTTGAGGAGGGACATAACATGCTGGTCTTTATCTATGGGTTGAGGAGGGACATAACATGCTGGTCTTTATCTACGGGTTGAGGAGGGACATAACATGCTGGTCTTTATCTATGGGTTGAGGAGGGACATAACATGCTGGTCTTTATCTACGGGTTGAGGAGGGACATAACATGCTGGTCTTTATCTATGGGTTGAGGAGGGACATAACATGCTGGTCTTTATCTACGGGTTGAGGAGGGACATAACATGCTGGTCTTTATCTATGGGTTGAGGAGGGACATAACATGCTGGTCTTTATCTACGGGTTGAGGAGGGACATAACATGCTGGTCTTTATCTATGGGTTGAGGAGGGACATAACATGCTGGTCTTTATCTACGGGTTGAGGAGGGACATAACATGCTGGTCTTTATCTATGGGTTGAGGAGGGACATAACATGCTGGTCTTTATCTACGGGTTGAGGAGGGACATTGAGGAGGGACATAACATGCTGGTCTTTATCTACGGGTTGAGGAGGGACATAACATGCTGGTCTTTATCTATGGGTTGAGGAGGGACATAACATGCTGGTCTTTATCTATGGGTTGAGGAGGGACATAACATGCTGGTCTTTATCTACGGGTTGAGGAGGGACATAACATGCTGGTCTTTATCTATGGGTTGAGGAGGGACATAACATGCTGGTCTTTATCTACGGGTTGAGGAGGGACATAACATGCTGGTCTTTATCTATGGGTTGTTGAGGAGGGACATAACATGCTGGTCTTTATCTACGGGTTGAGGAGGGACATAACATGCTGGTCTTTATCTACGGGTTGAGGAGGGACATAACATGCTGGTCTTTATCTACGGGTTGAGGAGGGACATAACATGCTGGTCTTTATCTACGGGTTGAGGAGGGACATAACATGCTGGTCTTTATCTACGGGTTGAGGAGGGACATAACATGCTGGTCTTTATCTAGGAGGGACGGGTTGTTGAGGAGGGACATAACATGCTGGTCTTTATCTACGGGTTGAGGAGGGACATAACATGCTGGTCTTTATCTATGGGTTGAGGAGGGACATAACATGCTGGTCTTTATCTACGGGTTGTTGAGGAGGGACATAACATGCTGGTCTTTATCTACGGGTTGAGGAGGGACATAACATGCTGGTCTTTATCTACGGGTTGAGGAGGGACATAACATGCTGGTCTTTATCTATGGGTTGAGGAGGGACATAACATGCTGGTCTTTATCTATGGGTTGAGGAGGGACATAACATGCTGGTCTTTATCTACGGGTTGAGGAGGGACATAACATGCTGGTCTTTATCTATGGGTTGAGGAGGGACATAACATGCTGGTCTTTATCTATGGGTTGAGGAGGGACATAACATGCTGGTCTTTATCTACGGGTTGAGGAGGGACATAACATGCTGGTCTTTATCTACGGGTTGTTGAGGAGGGACATAACATGCTGGTCTTTATCTATGGGTTGAGGAGGGACATAACATGCTGGTCTTTATCTATGGGTTGAGGAGGGACATAACATGCTGGTCTTTATCTATGGGTTGAGGAGGGACATAACATGCTGGTCTTTATCTACGGGTTGAGGAGGGACATAACATGCTGGTCTTTATCTACGGGTTGAGGAGGGACATAACATGCTGGTCTTTATCTACGGGTTGTTGAGGAGGGACATAACATGCTGGTCTTTATCTACGGGTTGAGGAGGGACATAACATGCTGGTCTTTATCTATGGGAGGGGACATAACATGCTGGTCTTTATCTATGGGTTGAGGAGGGACATAACATGCTGGTCTTTATCTACGGGTTGAGGAGGGACATAACATGCTGGTCTTTATCTACGGGTTGAGGAGGGACATAACATGCTGGTCTTTATCTATGGGTTGAGGAGGGACATAACATGCTGGTCTTTATCTACGGGTTGAGGAGGGACATAACATGCTGGTCTTTATCTACGGGTTGTTGAGGAGGGACATAACATGCTGGTCTTTATCTACGGGTTGAGAGGAGGGACATAACATGCTGGTCTTTATCTACGGGTTGAGGAGGGACATAACATGCTGGTCTTTATCTACGGGTTGAGGAGGGACATAACATGCTGGTCTTTATCTACGGGTTGTTGAGGAGGGACATAACATGCTGGTCTTTATCTACGGGTTGAGGAGGGACATAACATGCTGGTCTTTATCTACGGGTTGAGGAGGGACATAACATGCTGGTCTTTATCTACGGGTTGAGGAGGGACATAACATGCTGGTCTTTATCTATGGGTTGAGGAGGGACATAACATGCTGGTCTTTATCTACGGGTTGAGGAGGGACATAACATGCTGGTCTTTATCTACGGGTTGAGGAGGGACATAACATGCTGGTCTTTATCTACGGGTTGTTGAGGAGGGACATAACATGCTGGTCTTTATCTATGGGTTGAGGAGGGACATAACATGCTGGTCTTTATCTATGGGTTGAGGAGGGACATAACATGCTGGTCTTTATCTACGGGTTGAGGAGGGACATAACATGCTGGTCTTTATCTATGGGTTGAGGAGGGACATAACATGCTGGTCTTTATCTATGGGTTGTTGAGGAGGGACATAACATGCTGGTCTTTATCTATGGGTTGAGGAGGGACATAACATGCTGGTCTTTATCTACGGGTTGTTGAGGAGGGACATAACATGCTGGTCTTTATCTATGGGTTGAGGAGGGACATAACATGCTGGTCTTTATCTATGGGTTGAGGAGGGACATAACATGCTGGTCTTTATCTATGGGTTGTTGAGGAGGGACATAACATGCTGGTCTTTATCTATGGGTTGAGGAGGGACATAACATGCTGGTCTTTATCTACGGGTTGAGGAGGGACATAACATGCTGGTCTTTATCTACGGGTTGTTGAGGAGGGACATAACATGCTGGTCTTTATCTACGGGTTGAGGAGGGACATAACATGCTGGTCTTTATCTATGGGTTGAGGAGGGACATAACATGCTGGTCTTTATCTATGGGTTGAGGAGGGACATAACATGCTGGTCTTTATCTACGGGTTGAGGAGGGACATAACATGCTGGTCTTTATCTACGGGTTGAGGAGGGACATAACATGCTGGTCTTTATCTACGGGTTGAGGAGGAGACATAACATGCTGGTCTTTATCTATGGGTTGAGGAGGGACATAACATGCTGGTCTTTATCTATGGGTTGAGGAGGGACATAACATGCTGGTCTTTATCTACGGGTTGAGGAGGGACATAACATGCTGGTCTTTATCTATGGGTTGAGGAGGGACATAACATGCTGGTCTTTATCTACGGGTTGAGAGGAGGGACATAACATGCTGGTCTTTATCTATGGGTTGAGGAGGGACATAACATGCTGGTCTTTATCTACGGGTTGAGGAGGGACATAACATGCTGGTCTTTATCTACGGGTTGAGGAGGGACATAACATGCTGGTCTTTATCTACGGGTTGAGGAGGGACATAACATGCTGGTCTTTATCTATGGGTTGAGGAGGGACATAACATGCTGGTCTTTATCTACGGGTTGAGGAGGGACATAACATGCTGGTCTTTATCTATGGGTTGAGGAGGGACATAACATGCTGGTCTTTATCTACGGGTTGTTGAGGAGGGACATAACATGCTGGTCTTTATCTATGGGTTGAGGAGGGACATAACATGCTGGTCTTTATCTATGGGTTGAGGAGGGACATAACATGCTGGTCTTTATCTATGGGTTGAGGAGGGACATAACATGCTGGTCTTTATCTATGGGTTGAGGAGGGACATAACATGCTGGTCTTTATCTACGGGTTGAGGAGGGACATAACATGCTGGTCTTTATCTACGGGTTGAGGAGGGACATAACATGCTGGTCTTTATCTATGGGTTGAGGAGGGACATAACATGCTGGTCTTTATCTATGGGTTGAGGAGGGACATAACATGCTGGTCTTTATCTATGGGTTGAGGAGGGACATAACATGCTGGTCTTTATCTACGGGTTGAGGAGGGACATAACATGCTGGTCTTTATCTACGGGTTGAGGAGGGACATAACATGCTGGTCTTTATCTACGGGTTGAGGAGGGACATAACATGCTGGTCTTTATCTACGGGTTGAGGAGGGACATAACATGCTGGTCTTTATCTACGGGTTGAGGAGGGACATAACATGCTGGTCTTTATCTACGGGTTGAGGAGGGACATAACATGCTGGTCTTTATCTACGGGTTGAGGAGGGACATAACATGCTGGTCTTTATCTACGGGTTGAGGAGGGACATAACATGCTGGTCTTTATCTACGGGTTGAGGAGGGACATAACATGCTGGTCTTTATCTACGGGTTGAGGAGGGACATAACATGCTGGTCTTTATCTACGGGTTGAGGAGGGACATAACATGCTGGTCTTTATCTACGGGTTGAGGAGGGACATAACATGCTGGTCTTTATCTACGGGTTGAGGAGGGACATAACATGCTGGTCTTTATCTACGGGTTGAGGAGGGACATAACATGCTGGTCTTTATCTACGGGTTGAGGAGGGACATAACATGCTGGTCTTTATCTATGGGTTGAGGAGGGACATAACATGCTGGTCTTTATCTATGGGTTGAGGAGGGACATAACATGCTGGTCTTTATCTACGGGTTGAGGAGGGACATAACATGCTGGTCTTTATCTACGGGTTGAGGAGGGACATAACATGCTGGTCTTTATCTACGGGTTGAGGAGGGACATAACATGCTGGTCTTTATCTACGGGTTGAGGAGGGACATAACATGCTGGTCTTTATCTACGGGTTGAGGAGGGACATAACATGCTGGTCTTTATCTACGGGTTGAGGAGGGACATAACATGCTGGTCTTTATCTACGGGTTGAGGAGGGACATAACATGCTGGTCTTTATCTACGGGTTGAGGAGGGACATAACATGCTGGTCTTTATCTACGGGTTGAGGAGGGACATAACATGCTGGTCTTTATCTACGGGTTGAGGAGGGACATAACATGCTGGTCTTTATCTACGGGTTGAGGAGGGACATAACATGCTGGTCTTTATCTACGGGTTGAGGAGGGACATAACATGCTGGTCTTTATCTACGGGTTGAGGAGGGACATAACATGCTGGTCTTTATCTACGGGTTGAGGAGGGACATAACATGCTGGTCTTTATCTATGGGTTGAGGAGGGACATAACATGCTGGTCTTTATCTATGGGTTGAGGAGGGACATAACATGCTGGTCTTTATCTACGGGTTGAGGAGGGACATAACATGCTGGTCTTTATCTACGGGTTGAAGAGGGACATAACATGCTGGTCTTTATCTACGGGTTGAGGAGGGACATAACATGCTGGTCTTTATCTACGGGTTGAGGAGGGACATAACATGCTGGTCTTTATCTACGGGTTGAGGAGGGACATAACATGCTGGTCTTTATCTACGGGTTGAGGAGGGACATAACATGCTGGTCTTTATCTACGGGTTGAGGAGGGACATAACATGCTGGTCTTTATCTACGGGTTGAGGAGGGACATAACATGCTGGTCTTTATCTACGGGTTGAGGAGGGACATAACATGCTGGTCTTTATCTACGGGTTGAGGAGGGTCGATGTGTCCAGTATGAAGGAAGTCAGATGAACTTGTGGACACCGTTTTCAGGTCTGTGTGTCCAGTATGAAGGAAGTCAGAGGTAGTTTCTCACTGAGAAAATAAATACATCTGTGGCTGAGGAGGGACGTCGTGGGTGGATATGGAGGAAGGAAGTAAAGGAACTTAACGTGGGGTTTTCATCAGTGGTCTGACTCAGACGGGGCTGTAATGAAGGGGGTCATGAATAGAAATTAAATGGATGGGGGCGTGCTGCCTATAATAAGGACCACCATGAGGTTAGATTCATCCAGCATGACTCACGCAGACCACAGAAACCAGAGTTCTGGAATGGAAACGAACAGAAACCAGAGCTCTGGTATGGAAATGAACAGAAACCAGAGCTCTGGAATGGAAACGAACAGAAACCAGAGCTCTGGAATGGAAACGAACAGAAACCAGAGCTCTGGAATGGAAACGAACAGAAGCCAGAGCTCTGGAATGGAAACGAACAGAAACCAGAGCTCTGGAATGGAAACGAACAGAAACCAGAGCTCTGGAATGGAAACGAACAGAAGCCAGAGCTCTGGAATGGAAACGAACAGAAACCAGAGCTCTGGAATGGAAACGAACAGAAACCAGAGCTCTGACAGAACACCAGGAATGA
The DNA here is from genome assembly GCF_023373465.1 of Oncorhynchus keta. Classification (NCBI taxonomy): domain Eukaryota; kingdom Metazoa; phylum Chordata; class Actinopteri; order Salmoniformes; family Salmonidae; genus Oncorhynchus; species Oncorhynchus keta. The sequence goes on along the minus strand of NW_026291016.1, from coordinate 173,343 downwards.
AAACGAACAGAAACCAGAGCTCTGGAATGGAAACGAACAGAAGCCAGAGCTCTGGAATGGAAACGAACAGAAACCAGAGCTCTGGAATGGAAACGAACAGAAACCAGAGCTCTGACAGAACACCAGGAATGAAAACGAACAGAAACCAGAGCTCTGGAATGGAAACGAACAGAAACCAGAGCTCTGGAATGGAAATGAACAGAAACCAGAGCTCTGACAGAACACCAGGAATGAAAACGAACAGAAACCAGAGCTCTGGAATGGAAACGAACAGAAACCAGAGCTCTGGAATGGAAACGAACAGAAACCAGAGCTCTGACAGAACCAAGGGAATGGAAAACAAACAGAAACCAGAGCTCTGACAGAACCAAGGGAATGGAAAACAAACAGAAACCAGAGCTCTGGAATGGAAACGAACAGAAACCAGAGCTCTGACAGAACCAAGGGAATGGAAAACAAACAGAAACCAGAGCTCTGGAATGGAAACGAACAGAAACCAGAGCTCTGGAATGGAAATGAACAGAAACCAGAGCTCTGACAGAACACCAGGAATGAAAACAAACAGAAACCAGAGCTCTGGAATGGAAACGAACAGAAACCAGAGCTCTGGAATGGAAACGAACAGAAACCAGAGCTCTGACAGAACCAAGGGAATGGAAAACAAACAGAAACCAGAGCTCTGACAGAACCTCAGGAATGAAAATGAACAGAAACCAGAGCTCTGGAATGGAAACGAACAGAAACCAGAGCTCTGGAATGGAAACGAACAGAAACCAGAGCTCCGACAGAACCTCAGGAATGGAAACGAACAGAAACCAGAGCTCTGACAGAACCTCAGGAATGAAAACGAACAGAAACCAGAGCTCTGACAGAACCTCAGGAATGGAAACGAACAGAAACCAGAGCTCTTACAGAACCTCAGGAATGGAAACGAACAGAAACCAGAGCTCTGACAGAACCTCAGGAATGAAAACGAACAGAAACCAGAGCTCTGACAGAACCTCAGGAATGGAAACGAACAGAAACCAGAGCTCTGACAGAACCAAGAGAATGAAAACTAACAGAGATGCAGAGAGAGATGAGATATCTGTGGAGTTTTCATCAGAGAGAGAGAGAGAGATGTATCAGGGAGATGTCTATGGTGTTTTCATCAGAGAGAGAGAGAGAGAGAGAGAGAGATGTATCAGGGAGATGTCTATGGTGTTTTCATCAGAGAGAGAGAGAGAGAGAGAGATGTATCAGGGAGATGTCTATGGTGTTTTCATCAGAGAGAGAGAGAGAGAGATGTATCAGGGAGATGTCTATGGTGTTTTCATCAGAGAGAGAGAGAGAGAAACCCACAGTTAAAGCTGGAGCCAATACCACCCCGTGGTGCAGACAGTGAAACACAGTCTCCAGCAGATGACTGACAGACAGGAGAGAACCACAGGCTCCAGATGACTGACAGACTGGAGAGAACCACAGGCTCCAGAGGATGACTGACAGACAGGAGAGAACCACAGGCTCCAGCAGATGACTACTGTATTGACAGTAGCTAGAGAGTGGATGAGGTAATGGTGGTTAACACTAGCTCTGGAGCAGACTACAGCCGACTACTGCAGACAGACTGCCCTGTAGTTAACATGATGCTTTAACTGCCAGGCAGAGGAGATCAGGAGATCAGTTGTTCATCAACAGGCAGAGGAGATCAGGAGATCAGTTGTTCATCAACAGGCAGGGAGTCAGGCCAGTTGTTCATCAACAGGCAGGGAGTCAGGCCAGTTGTTCATCAACAGGCAGGGAGTCAGGCCAGTTGTTCATCAACAGGCAGGGAGTCAGGCCAGTTGTTCATCAACAGGCAGGGAGTCAGGCCAGTTGTTCATCAACAGGCAGGGAGTCAGCCAGTTGTTCATCACCAGGCAGGGAGTCAGGCCAGTTGTTCATCAACAGGCAGGGGAGTCAGGCCAGTTGTTCATCAACAGGCAGGGAGTCAGGCCAGTTGTTCATCAACAGGCAGGGAGTCAGGCCAGTTGTTCATCAACAGGCAGGGAGTCAGGCCAGTTGTTCATCAACAGGCAGGGAGTCAGGCCAGTTGTTCATCAACAGGCAGGGAGTCAGGCCAGTTGTTCATCAACAGGCAGAGAGTCAGGCCAGTTGTTCATCAACAGGCAGGGAGTCAGGCCAGTTGTTCATCAACGGGCAGGGAGTCAGGCCAGTTGTTCATCAACGGGCAGGGAGTCAGGCCAGTTGTTCATCAACGGGCAGGGAGTCAGGCCAGTTGTTCATCAACGGGCAGGGAGTCAGGCCAGTTGTTCATCAACGGGCAGGGAGTCAGGCCAGTTGTTCATCAACAGGCAGGGAGTCAGGCCAGTTGTTCATCAACAGGCAGGGAGTCAGGCCAGTTGTTCATCAACGGGCAGGGAGTCAGGCCAGTTGTTCATCAACAGGCAGGGAGTCAGGCCAGTTGTTCATCAACGGGCAGGGAGTCAGGCCAGTTGTTCATCAACAGGCAGGGAGTCAGGCCAGTTGTTCATCAACAGGCAGGGAGTCAGGCCAGTTGTTCATCAACGGGCAGGGAGTCAGGCCAGTTGTTCATCAACAGGCAGGGAGTCAGGCCAGTTGTTCATCAACAGGCAGGGAGTCAGGCCAGTTGTTCATCAACGGGCAGGGAGTCAGGCCAGTTGTTCATCAACAGGCAGGGAGTCAGGCCAGTTGTTCATCAACAGACAGAGGAGATCAGGAGATCAGTTGTTCATCAACGGGCAGGGAGTCAGGCCAGTTGTTCATCAACAGGCAGAGGAGATCAGGAGATCAGTTGTTCATCAACGGGCAGGGAGTCAGGCCAGTTGTTCATCAACAGGCAGGGAGTCAGGCCAGTTGTTCATCAACGGGCAGGGAGTCAGGCCATTTGTTCATCAACAGGCAGGGAGTCAGGCCAGTTGTTCATCAACAGGCAGGGAGTCAGGCCAGTTGTTCATCAACAGGCAGGGAGTCAGGCCAGTTGTTCATCAACAGGCAGGGAGTCAGGCCAGTTGTTCATCAACAGACAGAGGAGATCAGGCCAGTTGTTCATCAACGGGCAGGGAGTCAGGCCAGTTGTTCATCAACAGGCAGAGGAGATCAGGAGATCAGTTGTTCATCAACGGGCAGGGAGTCAGGCCAGTTGTTCATCAACAGGCAGGGAGTCAGGCCAGTTGTTCATCAACGGGCAGGGAGTCAGGCCATTTGTTCATCAACAGGCAGGGAGTCAGGCCAGTTGTTCATCAACAGGCAGGGAGTCAGGCCAGTTGTTCATCAACAGGCAGGGAGTCAGGCCAGTTGTTCATCAACAGGCAGGGAGTCAGGCCAGTTGTTCATCAACAGGCAGGGAGTCAGGCCAGTTGTTCATCAACGGGCAGGGGAGTCAGGCCAGTTTTCATCAACAGGCAGGGAGTCAGGCCAGTTGTTCATCAACAGGCAGGGAGTCAGGCCAGTTGTTCATCAACAGGCAGGGAGTCAGGCCAGTTGTTCATCAACAGGCAGGGAGTCAGGCCAGTTGTTCATCAACAGGCAGGGAGTCAGGCCAGTTGTTCATCAACAGGCAGGGAGTCAGGCCAGTTGTTCATCAACAGGCAGGGGAGTCAGGCCAGTTGTTCATCAACAGGCAGGGAGTCAGGGCCAGTTGTTCATCAACAGGCAGGGAGTCAGGCCAGTTGTTCATCAACAGGCAGGGAGTCAGGCCAGTTGTTCATCAACAGGCAGGGAGTCAGGCCAGTTGTTCATCAACAGACAGAGGAGATCAGGAGATCAGTTGTTCATCAACGGGCAGGGAGTCAGGCCAGTTGTTCATCAACAGGCAGAGGAGATCAGGAGATCAGTTGTTCATCAACGGGCAGGGAGTCAGGCCAGTTGTTCATCAACAGGCAGGGAGTCAGGCCAGTTGTTCATCAACGGGCAGGGAGTCAGGCCAGTTGTTCATCAACAGGCAGGGAGTCAGGCCAGTTGTTCATCAACAGGCAGGGAGTCAGGCCAGTTGTTCATCAACAGGCAGGGAGTCAGGCCAGTTGTTCATCAACGGGCAGGGAGTCAGGCCAGTTGTTCATCAACAGGCAGGGAGTCAGGCCAGTTGTTCATCAACGGGCAGGGAGTCAGGCCAGTTGTTCATCAACAGGCAGGGAGTCAGGCCAGTTGTTCATCAACAGGCAGGGAGTCGGGCCAGTTGTTCATCAACAGGCAGGGAGTCGGACCAGTTGTTCATCAACAGACAGGGAGTCAGGCCAGTTGTTCATCAACAGGCAGGGAGTCAGGCCAGTTGTTCAACAACAGGCAGGGAGTCAGGCCAGTTGTTCATCAACAGGCAGGGAGTCAGGCCAGTTGTTCATCAACAGGCAGGGAGTCAGGCCAGTTGTTCATCAACAGACAGGGAGTCAGGCCAGTTGTTCATCAACAGACAGGGAGTCAGGCCAGCACCTTTCCTTTACCTTTCCTCATGACGCCATCTTTACAGTAGAAACAGGGTGAGCAATCTGCCTAAACATCCTAAAAGGGAAAAGCATCATGGCCAAGCATCAATAGCTTTCTATTAGAGGGATCTATAGATGCTGAATAGCTGGAACCAGGATCTTCTATTAGAAGGATCTATAGTAATAATAATAATGCTGAATAGTGTCCATTTACTATTCTCCAATGCTTTGTCTCTCTGAGTTCAGAACCACGGACAGTACCCAGTCTCTGTGAGTTCAGCACCATGGACAGCACCCCGTATCTGTGATTTCAGCACCATGGACAGTACCCAGTATCTTTTAGTTCAGCGCCATGGACAGTACCCAGTCTCTGTGAGTTCAGTACCATGTACAGTACCCAGTCTCTCTGAGTTCAGTACCATGGACAGTACCCAGTCTCTCTGAGTTCAGTACCACGGACAGTACCCAGTCTCTCTGAGTTCAGCACCACGGACAGTACCCAGTCTCTCTGAGTTCAGCACCACGGACAGTACCCAGTCTCTCTGAGTTCAGCACCACGGATAGTACCCAGTCTCTCTGAGTTCAGCACCACGGACAGTATCCAGTCTCTCTGAGTTCAGCACCACGGACAGTACCCAGTCTCTCTGAGTTCAGCACCACGGACAGTACCCAGTCTCTCTGAGTTCAGCACCACGGACAGTACCCAGTCTCTCTGAGTTCAGCACCACGGACAGTACCCAGTCTCTCTGAGTTCAGCACCACGGACAGTACCCAGTCTCTCTGAGTTCAGCACCACGGACAGTACCCAATTACTGCACTGCTTTATCATATTACCTTTTATATTATATGTTATATTATTTGGGCTCCCTCCCGGCTGGCTTTATGGTAATAATGAAATTCACCATATTTTCAGTGACAGGAGTTAAAATTCAAGGACTTAATGTGGTGAATATCATTTCTCCCATCTACTGAACATCTCCTCTGGATATAGACAACCATTCAAAAGTTTGGGGTCACTAAGAAATGTCCTTTAAAGAAAAAAAAAAAAAAAAAAAAGTCCATTAAAATGACATCAAACTGATCAGAAATACAAGTCTGTTCTATAATCAATTAAGACATAACTATAACGAGTCTGTTCTATAATCAATTAAGCCATAACTATAACGAGTCTGTTCTATAATCAATTAAGCCATAACTATAACGAGTCTGTTCTATAATCAATTAAGACATAACTATAACGAGTCTGTTCTATAATCAATTAAGACATATCTATAACGAGTCTGTTCTATAATCAATTAAGACATATCTATAACGAGTCTGTTCTATAATCAATTAAGACATATCTATAACGAGTCTGTTCTATAATCAATTAAGACATATCTATAACGAGTCTGTTCTATAATCAATTAAGGCATAACTATAACGAGTCTGGACTATAATCAATTAAGACATATCTATAACGAGTCTGTTCTATAATCAATTAAGACATAACTATAACGAGTCTGTTCTATAATCAATTAAGACATAACTATAACGAGTCTGGACTATAATCAATTAAGGCATAACTATAACGAGTCTGGACTATAATCAATTAAGGCATAACTATAACGAGTCTGGACTATAATCAATTAAGACATAACTATAACGAGTCTGGACTATAATCAATTAAGACATATCTATAACGAGTCTGGACTATAATCAATTAAGACATAACTATAACGAGTCTGGACTATAATCAATTAAGACATAACTATAACGAGTCTGTTCTATAATCAATTAAGACATAACTATAACGAGTCTGTTCTATAATCAATTAAGACATATCTATAACGAGTCTGTTCTATAATCAATTAAGACATATCTATAACGAGTCTGTTCTATAATCAATTAAGACATAACTATAACGAGTCTGGACTATAATCAATTAAGACATATCTATAACGAGTCTGGACTATAATCAATTAAGACATAACTATAACGAGTCTGGACTATAATCAATTAAGACATAACTATAACGAGTCTGTTCTATAATCAATTAAGACATAACTATAACGAGTCTGGACTATAATCAATTAAGACATATCTATAACGAGTCTGTTCTATAATCAATTAAGACATATCTATAACGAGTCTGTTCTATAATCAATTAAGGCATAACTATAACGAGTCTGGACTATAATCAATTAAGACATATCTATAACGAGTCTGGACTATAATCAATTAAGACATATCTATAACGAGTCTGTTCTATAATCAATTAAGACATAACTATAACGAGTCTGTTCTATAATCAATTAAGACATATCTATAACGAGTCTGTTCTATAATCAATTAAGACATATCAATGCAGTTAAACAGGTTCATGTAAAATAATGAATTATGTTGGCTTACACTTATGGTACTTCCAAAGGCCGAAACATGATGATTATTACAGTCGTGTCAATCATGTTATATACAGTATTCAGGCTGCTGGAACAAGGCATATGCCAGCATTGTAGGCCTACTGCCTCTGCCCAGAGGAATACTAAGCTTTCAGGGCAACAATGGAGCTAATTTTGTCAAGTATGACCCCTGGTTACAGTCCCTGTTTGCAGCTCATTTTGTCAAGTATGACCCCTGGTTACAGTCCCTGTTTGCAGCTCATTTTGTCAAGTATGACCCCTGGTTACAGTCCCTGTTTGCAGCTCATTTTGTCCGCTGCCCTGGTGGCAGCGTTGGGATCACGTTCCGCTCACGTCCCGCTTATGTGCTCTAGTGGAGGGAAGCATTCTGTTTCTCAACATTGTGTTGGGTGGTATTACATTGATCTAGTGGTGGGAAGCATTCTGTTTCTCAACATCGTGTTGGGTGGTATTATATTGTGTTGGGTGGTATTACATTGTGTTGGGTGGTATTACATTGTGTTGGGTGGTATTACATCGTGTTGGGTGGTATTACATTGTGTTGGGTGGTATTACATAGTGTTGGGTGGTATTACATAGTGTTGGGTGGTATTACATTGTGTTGGGTGGTATTACATAGTGTTGGGTGGTATTACATAGTGTTGGGTGGTATTACATTGATCTAGTGGTGGGAAGCATTCTGTTTCTCAACATCGTGTTGTGTGGTATTACATCGTGTTGGGTGGTATTACATAGTGTTGGGTGGTATTACATTGTGTTGGGTGGTATTACATAGTGTTGGGTGGTATTACATTGTGTTGGGTGGTATTACATTGATCTAGTGGTGGGAAGCATTCTGTTTCTCAACATCGTGTTGTGTGGTATTACATTGTGTTGGGTGGTATTACATAGTGTTGGGTGGTATTACATTGTGTTGGGTGGTATTACATAGTGTTGGGTGGTATTACATTGTGTTGGGTGGTATTACATTGATCTAGTGGTGGGAAGCATTCTGTTTCTCAACATCGTGTTGTGTGGTATTACATTGTGTTGGGTGGTATTACATAGTGTTGGGTGGTATTACATTGTGTTGGGTGGTATTACATAGTGTTGGGTGGTATTACATAGTGTTGGGTGGTATTACATTGTGTTGGGTGGTATTACATTGAGAAACTGTAATGTAGGCTCCACTAAATATGAAGGAAACTGTGTAATGTAGGCTCCACTAAATATGAAGGAAACTGTGTAATGTAGGCTCCACTAAATATGAAGGAAACTGTGTAATGTAGGCTCCACTAAATATGAAGGAAACTGTGTAATGTAGGCTCCACTAAATATGAAGGAAACTGTGTAATGTAGGCTCCACTAAATATGAAGGAAACTGTGTAATGTAGGCTCCACTAAATATAAATACTAAATGTGTTATGAAGGAAATCATAAAAGGGAAAGAGCATTTCTGACTAGCAGTAGGCGAAAGTATTTTTTAAAACCTTGTTCAGGGGAACAGTGGGTTAACTGCCTTGTTGAGGGGAACAGTGGGTTAACTGCCTTGTTCAGGGGAACAGTGGGTTAACTGCCTTGTTCAGGGGAACAGTGGGTTAACTGCCTTGTTCAGGGGAATAGTGGGTGAACTGCCCTGTTCAGGGGAACAGTGGGTTAACTGCCATGTTCAGGGGAACAGTGGGCTAACTGCCTTGTTCAGGGGAACAGTGGGTTAACTGCCTTGTCCAGGGGAACAGTGGGTTAACTGCCTTGTTCAGGGGAACAGTGGGTTAACTGCCTTGTTCAGGGGAACAGTGGGTTAACTGCCTTGTTCAGGGGAACAGTGGGTTAACTGCCTTGTTCAGGGGAACAGTGGGTTAACTGCCTTGTCCAGGGGAACAGTGGGTTAACTGCCTTGTTCAGGGGAACAGTGGGTTAACTGCCCTGTTCAGGGGAACAGTGGGTTAACTGCCTTGTTCAGGGGAACAGTGAGCTAACTGCCTTGTTCAGGGGAACAGTGGGTTAACTGCCCTGTTCAGGGGAACAGTGGGTTAACTGCCCTGTTCAGGGGAACAGTGGGTTAACTGCCTTGTTCAGGGGAACATTGGTTTAACTGCCTTGTTAAGGGGAACAGTGGGTTAACTGCCTTGTTCAGGGGAACAGTGGGTTAACTGCCTTGTTCAGGGGAACAGTGGGCTAACTGCCTTGTTCAGGGGAACAGTGGGTTAACTGCCTTGTTCAGGGGAACAGTGGGTTAACTGCCTTGTTCAGGGGAACAGTGGGTTAACTGCCTTGTTCAGGGGAACAGTGGGCTTAACTGCCTTGTTCAGAGGAACAGTGGGTTAACTGCCTTGTTCAGGGGAACAGTGGGTTAACTGCCTTGTTCAGGGGAACAGTGGGTTAACTGCCTTGTACAGGGGAACAGTGGGTTAACTGCCTTGTTCAGGGGAACAGTGGGTTAACTAGCCTTGTTCAGGGGAACAGTGGGTTAACTAGCCTTGTTCAGGGGAATAGTGGGTTAACTAGCCTTGTTCAGGGGAACAGTGGGTTAACTAGCCTTGTTCAGGGGCAGAAGGACAGATTTGTTTACCTTGTCAGCTTATGATCTTACAACCTTTTGGCTACTAGTCCAACATTCTAACCACTAGGCTACATTCTAACCACTAGTCTACATTCTAACCACTAGGCTACATTCTAACCACTAGTCCAACATGCTAACCACTAGGCTACATTCTAACCACATGGCTACATTCTAACCACTAGTCCAACATTCTAACCACTAGGCTACATTCTAACCACTAGTCTACATTCTAACCACTAGGCTACATTCTAACCACTAGGCTACATTCTAACCAATAGTCCAACATTCTAACCACTAGGCTACATTCTAACCACTAGGCTACATTCTAACCACTAGGCTACATTCTAACCACTAGGCTACATTCTAACCACTAGTCCAACATTCTAACCACTAGGCTACATTCTAACCACTAGTCCAACATTCTAACCACTAGGCTACATTCTAACCACTAGTCCAACATTCTAACCACTAGGCTACATTCTAACCACTAGGCTACATTCTAACCACTAGGCTACATTCTAACCACTAGGCTACATTCTAACCACTTGTCCAACATTCTAACCATGAGGCTACATTGTAACCACTAGGCTACATTCTAACCACTAGTCTACATTCTAACCACTAGGCTACATTCTAACCACTAGTCTACATTCTAACCACTAGGCTACATTCTAACCACTAGTCTACATTCTAACCACTAGTCTACATTCTGACCACTAGGCTACATTCTAACCACTAGGCTACATTCTAACCACTAGTCTACATTCTAACCACTAGGCTACATTCTAACCACTAGTCTACATTCTAACCACTAGTCTACATTCTAACCACTAGTCTACATTCTAACCACTAGGCTACATTCTAACCACTCGTCCAACATTCTAACCACTAGTCTACATTCTAACCACTAGTCCAACATTCTAACCACTAGGCTACATTCTAACCACGAGGCTACATTCTAACCACTAGGCTACATTCTAACCACTAGTCCAACATTCTAACCACTAGGCTACATTCTAACCACTAGTCCAACATTCTAACCACTAGGCTACATTCTAACCACTAGTCCAACATTCTAACCACTAGGCTACATTCTAACCACTAGGCTACATTCTAACCACTAGGCTACATTCTAACCACTAGTCTACATTCTAACCACTAGTCTACATTCTAACCACTAGGCTACATTCTAACCACTAGTCCAACATTCTAACCACTAGTCTACATTCTAACCACTAGTCCAACATTCTAACCACTAGGCTACATTCTAACCACTAGGCTACATTCTAACCACGAGGCTACATTCTAACCACTAGGCTACATTCTAACCACTAGTCCAACATTCTAACCACTAGGCTACATTCTAACCACTAGTCCAACATTCTAACCACTAGGCTACATTCTAACCACTAGGCTACATTCTAACCACTAGGCTACATTCTAACCACTAGGCTACATTCTAACCACGAGGCTAAATTCTAACCACTAGGCTACATTCTAACCACTAGTCCAACATTATAACCACTAGTCCAACATTCTAACCACTAGGCTACATTCTAACCACTAGGCTACATTCTAACCACTAGGCTGTCTACATTCTAACCACTAGGCAACATTCTAACCACTAGGCTACATTCTAACCACTAGGCTACATTCTAACCACTAGGCTACATTCTAACCACGAGGCTACATTCTAACCACTAGGCTACATTCTAACCACTAGTCCAACATTCTAACCACTAGGATACATTCTAACCACTAGGCTACATTCTAACCACTAGTCTACATTCTAACCACTAGGCTACATTCTAACCACTAGGCTACATTCTAATCACTAGGCTACTTTCTAACCACTAGTCCAACATTCTAACCACTAGGCTACATTCTAACCACTAGTCCAACATTCTAACCACTAGGCTACATTCTAACCACTAGGCTACATTCTAACCACGAGGCTACATTCTAACCACTAGGCTACATTCTAACCACTAGTCCAACATTCTAACCACTAGGCTACATTCTAACCACTAGTCCAACATTCTAACCACTAGGCTACATTCTAACCACTAGGCTAAATTCTAACCACTAGGCTACATTCTAACCACTAGGCTACATTCTAACCACGAGGCTACATTCTAACCACTAGGCTACATTCTAACCACTAGTCCAACATTCTAACCACTAGGCTACATTCTAACCACTAGGCTACATTCTAACCACTAGTCTACATTCTAACCACTAGGCTACATTCTAACCACTAGGCTACATTCTAACCACTAGGCTACATTCTAACCACTAGTCCAACATTCTAACCACTAGGCTACATTCTAACCACTAGTCCAACATTCTAACCACTAGGCTACATTCTAACCACTAGGCTACATTCTAACCACTAGGCTACATTCTAACCACTAGGCTACATTCTAACCACTAGTCCAACATTCTAACCACTAGGCTACATTCTAACCACTAGTCCAACATTCTAACCACTAGGCTACATTCTAACCACTAGGCTAAATTCTAACCACTAGGCTACATTCTAACCACTAGGCTACATTCTAACCACGAGGCTACATTCTAACCACTAGGCTACATTCTAACCACTAGTCCAACATTCTAACCACTAGGCTACATTCTAACCACTAGGCTACATTCTAACCACTAGTCTACATTCTAACCACTAGGCAACATTCTAACCACTAGGCTACATTCTAACCACTAGGCTACATTCTAACCACGAGGCTACATTCTAACCACTATGCTACATTCTAACCACTAGTCCAACATTCTAACCACTATGCTACATTCTAACCACTAGGCTACATTCTAACCACTAGGCTACATTCTAACCACAAGGCTACATTCTAACCACTAGGCTACATTCTAACCACTAGTCCAACATTCTAACCACTAGGCTACATTCTAACCACTAGGCTACATTCTAACCACTAGTCTACATTCTAACCACTAGGCTACATTCTAACCACTAGGCTACATTCTAACCACTAGGCTACATTCTAACCACTAGTCTACATTCTAACCACTAGGCAACATTCTAACCACTAGGCTACATTCTAACCACTAGGCTACATTCTAACCACGAGGCTACATTCTAACCACTATGCTACATTCTAACCACTAGTCCAACATTCTAACCACTAGGCTACATTCTAACCACTAGGCTACATTCTAACCACTAGGCTACATTCTAACCACGAGGCTACATTCTAACCACTAGGCTACATTCTAACCACTAGTCCAACATTCTAACCACTAGGCTACATTCTAACCACTAGGCTACATTCTAACCACTAGTCTACATTCTAACCACTAGGCTACATTCTAACCACTAGTCTACATTCTAACCACTAGTCTACATTCTAACCACTAGTCCAACATTCTAACCACTAGGCTACATTCTAACCACTAGGCTACATTCTAACCACTAGTCTACATTCTAACCACTAGGCTACATTCTAACCACTAGGCTACATTCTAACCACTAGTCCAACATTCTAACCACTAGGCTACATTCTAACCACTAGTCTACATTCTAACCACTAGTCTACATTCTAACCACTAGTCCAACATTCTAACCACTAGGCTACATTCTAACCACTAGGCTACATTCTAACCAGCTGCCTCCCCAAGTTAAGTGAAAACAAGCATAGAAAACAGTATTGGTGTTTATGAAAGAAAGCTACAATGTAAGGCTACTATTATATTATAACTGTTTTGGTGACAATCTGGTTGATTAACAATATCGGGTTGTTTACACTTTTCTTTATATATACATAAAAACATTAAAAAGTGTAGAACACCATAATATCTAATAACCCCCCAAAATGTATTTTCCGATAAATTAAGTAGCACAAAAATTCGAGTCTTTTCACACGAATTAAGCCACACAGAAACGCAACAACAACAACACAAAGAAATGCACGATATCTGCTAAAATAGTTTTTGTACAAATTTGCACGAATTGAATGTGAGATTGTGTTGCTTTATGGCCAGAAGTAAAGCCCAGCATGTACTTAACAATAACTCAGATTCACTTCGTTTGATTCACGTATAACTTTTCAGGCTACTAAAACGTTAAATCAACACGTTATAGGCATCAGACGGACAGACTTTTCTTCCCAAAGCGTCATAGAAATAGGCTAAACCCTCACAACGAATGATGGAATAGTTTGGTGTTTCAGTTAAGACGATTTAAATCACAGCATTCACTTCCTGTTTAAAGTGACTACTAAAACCTGCAGAGGGCAGAAGAACTCTCGCCTCGTGCAGTTCAGCATTCCTTACAATAATCATCTCGTCTTTGTATTGCAAATGTGATTCTCATCAGCGACAATAAATGATAGTTCTGCTGTTGCCTAGCAGGCGGGTTTGTTTCTTCAGCTTTTTTTTAGAATGACATTGCTGTCAAGCCTTTACATCCAGCTGCCCCCAAAACAACACGCTCCCATTATCTCTCATTGGTTTTATACACGTGTGCTTTTGTATTGGGGTTTCTATTGAGCTAATGATTTGTTTAGCAGCTTGCAAATGAACGGAGTCCAGTTGAATGGCCCGATTGATACGACAGCATCCTAAAGCACAGCTTTCCATCGCGGAGGTTTGAGCAGAGCAGAGAGGCAGCGAGGTGCAGGGAGATACAGCGATAGACAAGAACACACCAGAGATTATACTTGATGCCCCTCTCGGCGAGATGGTTGAGTCCACATCAAGGTTGCTGCCGCTGCTGTGCTCTCCTAAAATCCACTGTTCACTTTTAGCTTCGTTCTCAGCGTCTTGCATAGCACTACGGATTGCTGTCTCTGGCTGAAAAGGAATTACTTCCCAACCTAAATACACGTTTAGTTGTAAATATGAAAACTGTGCATAGAGACGGATACTACGCGGGATCTATCGAACTATCTGACATGATCAATAGAAGAAGCGTTAAATGCTGCCGGACGGATTTAGTTCAATCTAGAACCATGAGGATTAGAACTGGAATTATATTCTGGAATCTCATGTTTTCAATGATGTTCTCGTGTGTGAAAGGTACGTCATTGCAGTATTTCTTCTGGTTCTGCTTTATTTTTGGTTCCGGGAGAAAATCGATTGTAGCTTTATGGACGTGCGCGGAAAATGCAAGGGGTTTTGGATGGAGAGCCAGGGACGCATTTTTCTTCGGCTGCGCTCAATGCAGGCTTTGAGCGGAGTCTCGATAGATATTCTTGCAGTACACTCATCCGAATAGCATACGTGAGCTGCTTGGGTTAGTAACTCGTGGATTGTGACTGACTTGAGTAACGGCCATGCACTGCAGTTTTGTAATATAATACATCACGATGTTTTTTATTATTAACTTACAATAACCACATTTTACATGATGGGTCATTTTGTGCTCTTTTTGTTGTTGCTGTGGGGTTTAGTCTTGTGGATCTCGTGCCTTTCCTCCTGAACCCCTCTGGTTAAGTACCTTTACGGGGTCGTGTAGTAGGTTCATGAACAACGATATGGAACCAAAGTATTGAATGTTGGTCACAGACCTGCCAGCGCCTCCAGGTTGACTTTAGGTGCGCTGTTTAGTATTCAGATAGTGACGCCGCGACCACTTAGAGTGAATGGCCCCGATATTATACAATTAGAGAACGAATGGATGAATCTTTATTTCTGAAAAACAACAACTTTGAGACTATCTAGTTACCTGCTAGGGGAATCGTCTCGTGCTCGTGTGTATGTAATATATAAATAAAGAAGCTATGTCACAACCTACGGTGTGTTGCGGTGGTAGGCTACAGATTAACATGTTGTATTTGGAGGCAGGAAAATGAGCCTATTTAAACGAGACTCTCTCGACATCTGCTATTTGGTTGACAAACCCATTTCATGTCACATCAGCAGATTTCATTTTTACCCACTTTTGAACATCAACAAAAACACACCTTGTTTTTTTTCCACCTAAACTAATTGTTGCGCGTAGAGGCATATTGTTCATCCGCAAATGCTGGACAATATATGATATTTTCTATAATCTGCGTATTATAATGTAATGAATAAAGATCAAGGGCAAGCTAATTTGCCACTCCATGTGTATCCGTGACACTTCATCATGCGTCCGTGTGCATTATGTCAACAACACCACTATCTACAACGAGTCCAGTTACATCACTGAGTTTCACTCCTTACTCACTTCTAGAGCGGATGAAATATGATCCTCACTAACCCCCGTAGCTACTCCATATACTCTGAGATGCGTTGTGATCCTGATACAGTATAATGCGGTGGTCCTTCTGTAGCTCAGTTGGTAGAGCATGGCGCTTGTAACGCCAGGATGGTGGGTTCGATTCCCGGGACCACCCATACGTAGAATGTATGCACACATGACTGTAAGTCGCTTTGGATAAAAGCGTCTGCTAAATGGCATATATATAATGCAGATACCAGTGTACATGTGGACCCCCCCCCTGCAGTCATTTCTGCTGTCTGTCTACTGAGGGAGGATGAATGTGTTGCCTGCCTCCATCAGGGTTTCATCACCACCCACATTGGAAAGACAAGACAGAGAAGGAGAAGAGAGAGGAGACTTCAAACAGCCCTTCAGCTACTGGATTGACACTTGATGCAGATCTGGTGATGCATGACTGCATTACCTAGAGGAGTCTGGAGAGCACCTTGAATTAGGAAGATGGTCCAGCTAGCATGAAGCCAAGGGCAGGACAGGCCACCCATATCCATCTCTGTTGGGCCGTCTTCTCTCTCTCTCTCTATCTCTCTATCTCTATGACTCCTTCTGACTCTCTCTCTCTCTCTATCTCTATGACTCCTTCTGACTCTCTCTCTCCTCTCTCCTCTCTCTGTCTCTGTCTCTGTCTCTCTCTCTCGTTGGGACTGGGACCAATGCCACGGGGCTTAACAAGGAAAAGCAAGTTCCTCCCTGAGCTCCAGCAAATAATTACCAGTAATCTGGGAGTGGGTTAATCTATTCAGTGATCGAGAGGGAGGGAAAGAGAGAGACAGAGAGAGAGAGGTGGAGAAGAGAGAGGGAGGGAAACAGAGAGAGAGAGAGACGGAGAAGAGAGTGGGGGAGAGAGAGAGGAGAGGTGGAGAAGAGAGAGGAAGAGAAAGATGGAGAGAGAGAGGTGGAGAAGAGAGTGGGGGGGGACTGTCACGATGACTTGTAGCTAGCTAGCTGTAGTGTGATTATGTAAACCAGGGCAGTTTGTCTGTGTAATTATACACTATCTTCACGGAGAGGAGGCATTATCCTGCCCCTCAGGTTCTTCATCTCTCAAGTGGCTGTAGAGCCCATCACTACTCCCTTCACACCATGTTGAGGAACCATCTCTTCTCCCTTCACACCATGTTGAGGAACCATCTCTTCTCCCTTCACATCATGTTGAGGAACCATCTCTTCTCCCTTCACATCATGTTGAGGAACCATCTCTTCTCCCTTCACATCATGTTGAGGAACCATCTCTTCTCCCTTCACACCATGTTGAGGAACCATCTCTTCTCCCTTCACATCATGTTGAGGAACCATCTCTTCTCCCTTCACATCATGTTGAGGAACCATCTCTTCTCCCTTCACATCATGTTGAGGAACCATCTCTTCTCCCTTCACATCATGTTGAGGAACCATCTCTTCTCCCTTCACATCATGTTGAGGAACCATCTCTTCTCCCTTCACACCATGTTGAGGAACCATCTCTTCTCCCTTCACACCATGTTGAGGAACCATCTCTTCTCCCTTCACACCATGTTGAGGAACCATCTCTTCTCCCTTCACACCATGTTGAGGAACCATCTCTTCTCCCTTCACACCATGTTGAGGAACCATCTCTTCTCCCTTCACATCATGTTGAGGAACCATCTCTTCTCCCTTCACACCATGTTGAGGAACCATCTCTTCTCCCTTCACACCATGTTGAGGAACCATCTCTTCTCCCTTCACATCATGTTGAGGAACCATCTCTTCTCCCTTCACATCATGTTGAGGAACCATCTCTTCTCCCTTCACACCATGTTGAGGAACCATCTCTTCTCCCTTCACATCATGTTGAGGAACCATCTCTTCTCCCTTCACATCATGTTGAGGAACCATCTCTTCTCCCTTCACATCATGTTGAGGAACCATCTCTTCTCCCTTCACATCATGTTGAGGAACCATCTCTTCTCCCTTCACATCATGTTGAGGAACCATCTCTTCTCCCTTCACACCATGTTGAGGAACCATCTCTTCTCCCTTCACATCATGTTGAGGAACCATCTCTTCTCCCTTCACATCATGTTGAGGAACCATCTCTTCTCCCTTCACACTGCTCCAAGGTGGATCTAAAAGCTGTTGCATCCAGTCAAGACTGGAGTTTTTTTCAAAATCTCCCTCTCTCTCTTTCTTTCAATTAAAATCAATTAAATACATTTTTGTTAAGTGAGCTTCATTGGCATGGGGAACCATATGTTTACATTACCAAAGCAAGTGAAATAAACAATAATCATAAATGAAGTAAACAAAGCAGACATTTTAAATGGTGTCGTATGCAGTCAGGACTGGAGATGAGGTGTTGTATGGACAGTGGAATACAGAACAACAGCCCAGCTGCTGTTATTCTCTGTGATGGATTTCAGCTCTTTGGAATCAGCCAGAAACTCAGTTTAGATAATGGGATCCAGCCAGAAACACAGTTGAGATAATGTAATTGTGGAGATAAACAGAAAAGGGCCATTTGTAAACAGACATTGGATCTCGCTGATACGGATTTGTAATGATGGAAACAAAGTATCAGGCAGGAAATAAAAATTAAATCAAACTGCATTTAAAGGGTATTTAAACGGAACAATTATAATTGAGATGTAATAAACAAACCTGTAGATTAAAGTTTGAGAAAAATCATTCTCACCTACACAGATTAATAATCATTCACACTCACACAGATTAAAAATCATTCACACTCTCACAGAGATGAATAATCATTCACTCCCACAGAGATTAATAATGATTCACGCCCACACAGATTAATAATCATTCACACTCTCACAGAGATTAATAATCATTCACACTCACAGAGATTAATAATGATTCACGCCCACACAGATTAATAATCATTCACACTCTCACAGAGATTAATAATCATTCACACTCTCACAGAGATTAATAATCATTCACACTTCACAGAGATTAATAATCATTCACACAGATTAATAATCATTCACACTCACAGAGATTAATAATCATTCACACTCACACAGATTAAAAATCATTCACACCCACACAGATTAACAATCATTCACACACAGACAAATTAATAGTCATTCACACTCTCAAAGATTAATAATCATTCACTCCCACAGAGATTAATAATGATTCATTCCCACACAGATTAATAATCATTCACACTCTCACAGAGATTAATAATCATTCACACTCTCACAGAGATTAATAATCATTCACACTCTCACAGAGATTAATAATCATTCACACTCTCACAGAGATTAATAATCATTCACACTCTCACAGAGATTAATAATCATTCACACTCTCACAGAGATTAATAATCATTCACACTCTCACAGAGATTAATAATGATTCACACTCTCACAGAGATTAATAATGATTCACACTCTCACAGAGATTAATAATCATTCACACTCTCACAGAGATTAATAATCATTCACACTCTCACAGAGATTAATAATCATTCACACTCTCACAGAGATTAATAATCATTCACACTCTCACAGAGATTAATAATGATTCACACTCTCACAGAGATTAATAATCATTCACACTCTCACAGAGATTAATAATCATTCACACTCTCACAGAGATTAATAATGATTCATACACACACAGATTTTCTTAACAACAGATTTGATTGTTGATAGTTTATTAAACATAACAAATCTCACTCATCTCAGCTAGCAAAAAACAACACATTGCACAAGACAAGATTTGCAAATATTTTCCGTTATGTAAATGCACAAATAGCAGATGGATAATTTATTGTTTCATGAAACATCTCAGTGTGAAGAATCATACTGCTTATTTGGGCTATCATGTCCTGAGGAGTCCTGAGGTGTCCTGAGGTGTCCTGAGGTGTCCTGAGGTGTTATATTTAGACTGTTGTCAACGTGTCCTGAGGTGTTATATTTAGACTGTTGTCAACGTGTCCTGAGGTGTCCTGATGTGTCCTGAGGTGTCATGAGGTGTCCTGAGGTGTCCTGAGGTGTTATATTTAGACTGTTGTCAACGTGTCCTGAGGTGTCCTGAGGTGTCCTGAGGTGTTATATTTAGACTGTCAACGTGTCCTGAGAGTCCTGAGGTGTTATATTTAGACTGTTGTCAACGTGTCCTGAGGTGTTATATTTAGACTGTTGTCAACGTGTCCTGAGGTGTCCTGAGGTGTTATATTTAGACTGTTGTCAACGTGTCCTGAGGTGTCCTGAGGTGTTATTTTAGACTGTTGTCAACGTGTCCTGAGGTGTTATATTCGACTGTTGTCAACGTGTCCTGAGGTGTCCTGAGGTGTTATATTTAGACTGTTGTCAACATGTCCTGGGTGTCCTGAGGTGTTATATTTAGACTGTTGTCAACGTGTCCTGAGGTGTCCTGAGGAGATATTTAGACTGTTGTCAACGTGTCCTGAGGTGTTATATTTAGACTGTTGTCAACGTGTCCTGAGTGTTGTTATATTTAGACTGTTGTCAACGTGTCCTGAGGTGTTATATTTAGACTGGTCAACATGTCCTGAGGTGTTATATTCAGACTGTTGTCAACGTGTCCTGAGGTGTCCTGAGGTGTTATATTTAGACTGTTGTCAACATGTCCTGAGGTGTTATATTTAGACTGAACGTGTTAGGTGTTATATTCAGACTGTTGTCAACGTGTCCTGAGGTGTTATATTCAGACTGTTGTCAACGTGTCCTGAGGTGTTATATTTAGACTGTTGTCAACGTGTCCTGAGGTGTTATATTTAGACTGTTGTCAACGTGTCCTGAGGTGTCCTGAGGTGTTATATTTAGACTGTTGTCAACGTGTCCTGAGGTGTTATATTCAGACTGTTGTCAACGTGTCCTGAGGTGTCCTGAGGTGTTATATTTAGACTGTTGTCAACATGTCCTGAGGTGTCCTGAGGTGTTATATTCAGACTGTTGTCAACGTGTCCTGAGGTGTCCTGAGGTGTTATATTCAGACTGTTGTCAACGTGTCCTGACTGAGGTGTTATATTCAGACTGTTGTCAACGTGTCCTGAGGTGTCATTCCTGAGACTGTTGTCAACATGTCCTGAGGTGTCCTGAGGTGTTATATTTAGACTGTTGTCAACGTGTCCTGAGGTGTTATATTTAGACTGTTGTCAACGTGTCCTGAGGTGTTATATTTAGACTGTTGTCAACGTGTCCTGAGGTGTTATATTTAGACTGTTGTCAACGTGTCCTGAGGTGTCCTGAGGTGTTATATTCAGACTGTTGTCAACATGTCCTGAGGTGTCCTGAGGTGTCCTGAGGTGTTATATTCAGACTGTTGTCAACATGTCCTGAGGTGTCCTGAGGTGTTATATTTAGACTGTTGTCAACGTGTCCTGAGGTGTTATATTCAGACTGTTGTCAACATGTCCTGAGGTGTTATATTTAGACTGTTGTCAACGTGTCCTGAGGTGTTATATTTAGACTGTTGTCAACGTGTCCTGAGGTGTCCTGAGGTGTTATATTTAGACTGTTGTCAACCTGAGGTGTCCTGAGGTGTCCTATATTTAGACTGTTGTCAACGTGTAATGTTATATTCAGACCCACAGACTGTTGTCAACGTGTCCTGAGGTGTTATATTTAGACTGTTGTCAACGTGTCCTGAGGTGTCCTGAGGTGTTATATTTAGACTGTTGTCAACGTGTCCTGAGGTGTTATATTCAGACTGTTGTCAACGTGTCCTGAGGTGTTATATTTAGACTGTTGTCAACATGTCCTGAGGTGTCCTGAGGTGTTATATTTAGACTGTTGTCAACATGTCCTGAGGTGTCCTGAGGTGTTATATTTAGACTGTTGTCAACGTGTCCTGAGGTGTCCTGAGGTGTCCTGAGGTGTTATATTTAGACTGTTGTCAACATGTCCTGAGGTGTCCTGAGGTGTCCTGAGGTGTTATATTTAGACTGTTGTCAACATGTCCTGAGGTGTCCTGAGGTGTTATATTTAGACTGTTGTCAACGTGTCCTGAGGTGTTATATTTAGACTGTTGTCAACGTGTCCTGAGGTGTTATATTTAGACTGTTGTCAACATGTCCTGAGGTGTCCTGAGGTGTTATATTTAGACTGTTGTCAACGTGTCCTGAGGTGTTATATTTAGACTGTTGTCAACGTGTCCTGAGGTGTTATATTTAGACTGTTGTCAACGTGTCCTGAGGTGTTATATTCAGACTGTTGTCAACGTGTCCTGAGGTGTTATATTTAGACTGTTGTCAACATGTCCTGAGGTGTTATATTCAGACTGTTGTCAACGTGTCCTGAGGTGTCCTGAGGTGTCCTGAGGTGTTATATTTAGACTGTTGTCAA
Organism: Oncorhynchus keta; assembly: GCF_023373465.1. Taxonomy (NCBI): domain Eukaryota; kingdom Metazoa; phylum Chordata; class Actinopteri; order Salmoniformes; family Salmonidae; genus Oncorhynchus; species Oncorhynchus keta. The sequence continues at coordinate 151,444 of NW_026291016.1, read as the reverse complement.
CGTGTCCTGAGGTGTTATATTTAGACTGTTGTCAACGTGTCCTGAGGTGTCCTGAGGTGTTATATTTAGACTGTTGTCAACGTGTCCTGAGGTGTTATATTTAGACTGTTGTCAACGTGTCCTGAGGTGTTATATTCAGACTGTTGTCAACGTGTCCTGAGGTGTCCTGAGGTGTTATATTTAGACTGTTGTCAACGTGTCCTGAGGTGTCCTGAGGTGTTATATTTAGACTGTTGTCAACGTGTCCTGAGGTGTCCTGAGGTGTTATATTTAGACTGTTGTCAACGTGTCCTGAGGTGTTATATTTAGACTGTTGTCAACGTGTCCTGAGGTGTCCTGAGGTGTTATATTCAGACTGTTGTCAACGTGTCCTGAGGTGTTATATTTAGACTGTTGTCAACGTGTCCTGAGGTGTCCTGAGGTGTTATATTTAGACTGTTGTCAACGTGTCCTGAGGTGTCCTGAGGTGTTATATTTAGACTGTTGTCAACGTGTCCTGAGGTGTCCTGAGGTGTCCTGAGGTGTTATATTTAGACTGTTGTCAACGTGTCCTGAGGTGTCCTGAGGTGTTATATTTAGACTGTTGTCAACGTGTCCTGAGGTGTCCTGAGGTGTTATATTTAGACTGTTGTCAACGTGTCCTGAGGTGTCCTGAGGTGTTATATTTAGACTGTTGTCAACGTGTCCTGAGGTGTCCTGAGGTGTTATATTTAGACTGTTGTCAACGTGTCCTGAGGTGTCCTGAGGTGTTATATTTAGACTGTTGTCAACGTGTCCTGAGGTGTCCTGAGGTGTTATATTTAGACTGTTGTCAACGTGTCCTGAGGTGTTATATTTAGACTGTTGTCAACGTGTCCTGAGGTGTTATATTTAGACTGTTGTCAACGTGTCCTGAGGTGTTATATTTAGACTGTTGTCAACGTGTCCTGAGGTGTTATATTTAGACTGTTGTCAACGTGTCCTGAGGTGTCCTGAGGTGTTATATTCAGACTGTTGTCAACGTGTCCTGAGGTGTTATATTCAGACTGTGTGTCCTGAGGTGTTATATTTCAGACTGTTGTCAACCTGAGGTGTCCTGAGGTGTCCTGTCCTGAGGTGTCCTGAGGTGTTATATTTAGACTGTTGTCAACGTGTCCTGAGGTGTCCTGAGGTGTTATATTTAGACTGTTGTCAACGTGTCCTGAGGTGTTATATTTAGACTGTTGTCAACGTGTCCTGAGGTGTTATATTTAGACTGTTGTCAACGTGTCCTGAGGTGTCCTGAGGTGTTATATTTAGACTGTTGTCAACGTGTCCTGAGGTGTCCTGAGGTGTTATATTTAGACTGTTGTCAACGTGTCCTGAGGTGTTATATTCAGACTGTTGTCAACGTGTCCTGAGGTGTTATATTCAGACTGTTGTCAACGTGTCCTGAGGTGTTATATTTAGACTGTTGTCAACGTGTCCTGAGGTGTTATATTTAGACTGTTGTCAACGTGTCCTGAGGTGTTATATTTAGACTGTTGTCAACGTGTCCTGAGGTGTTATATTTAGACTGTTGTCAACGTGTCCTGAGGTGTCCTGAGGTGTTATATTTAGACTGTTGTCAACGTGTCCTGAGGTGTCCTGAGGTGTTATATTTAGACTGTTGTCAACGTGTCCTGAGGTGTCCTGAGGTGTTATATTTAGACTGTTGTCAACGTGTCCTGAGGTGTTATATTTAGACTGTTGTCAACGTGTCCTGAGGTGTTATATTTCTGAGGTCCTGTGTCCTGAGGTGTTATATTTAGACTGTTGTCAACGTGTCCTGAGGTGTCCTGAGGTGTTATATTTAGACTGTTGTCAACGTGTCCTGAGGTGTCCTGAGGTGTCTGAGGTGTCAAGGTGTCCTGAGGTGTCCTGAGGTGTTATATTTAGACTGTTGTCAACCTGTGTCCTGAGGTGTCCTGAGGTGTCCTGAGGTGTCCTGAGGTGTTATATTTAGACTGTTGTCAACGTGTCCTGAGGTGTTATATTTAGACTGTTGTCAACGTGTCCTGAGGTGTTATATTTAGACTGTTGTCAACGTGTCCTGAGGTGTTATATTTAGACTGTTGTCAACGTGTCCTGAGGTGTTATATTCAGACTGTTGTCAACGTGTCCTGAGGTGTTATATTTAGACTGTTGTCAACATGTCCTGAGGTGTCCTGAGGTGTTATATTCAGACTGTTGTCAACGTGTCCTGAGGTGTCCTGAGGTGTTATATTTAGACTGTTGTCAACGTGTCCTGAGGTGTCCTGAGGTGTCCTGAGGTGTTATATTTAGACTGTTGTCAACGTGTCCTGAGGTGTCCTGAGGTGTTATATTTAGACTGTTGTCAACGTGTCCTGAGGTGTTATATTTAGACTGTTGTCAACGTGTCCTGAGGTGTTATATTTAGACTGTTGTCAACGTGTCCTGAGGTGTTATATTCAGACTGTTGTCAACGTGTCCTGAGGTGTTATATTTAGACTGTTGTCAACGTGTCCTGAGGTGTCCTGAGGTGTTATATTTAGACTGTTGTCAACGTGTCCTGAGGTGTTATATTTAGACTGTTGTCAACGTGTCCTGAGGTGTCCTGAGGTGTCCTGAGGTGTTATATTTAGACTGTTGTCAACGTGTCCTGAGGTGTTATATTCAGACTGTTGTCAACGTGTCCTGAGGTGTTATATTTAGACTGTTGTCAACGTGTCCTGAGGTGTTATATTCAACGTGTCCTGAGTCCTGTTGTCAACGTGTCCTGAGGTGTCCTGAGGTGTCCTGAGGTGTTATATTTAGACTGTTGTCAACGTGTCCTGAGGTGTCCTGAGGTGTTATATTTAGACTGTTGTCAACGTGTCCTGAGGTGTTATATTTAGACTGTTGTCAACGTGTCCTGAGGTGTTATATTTAGACTGTTGTCAACGTGTCCTGAGGTGTTATATTCAGACTGTTGTCAACGTGTCCTGAGGTGTTATATTTAGACTGTTGTCAACGTGTCCTGAGGTGTTATATTTAGACTGTTGTCAACGTGTCCTGAGGTGTCCTGAGGTGTTATATTCAGACTGTTGTCAACGTGTCCTGAGGTGTCCTGAGGTGTTATATTTAGACTGTTGTCAACGTGTCCTGAGGTGTCCTGAGGTGTTATATTTAGACTGTTGTCAACGTGTCCTGAGGTGTTATATTCAGACTGTTGTCAACGTGTGTCCTGAGGTGTTGAGGTGTCCTGAGGTGTCCTGTTGTCCTGAGGTGTTATATTGAGTTGTGTGTCCTGAGGTGTTATATTTAGACTGTTGTCAACGTGTCCTGAGGTGTGTCCTGAGGTGTCCTGAGGTGTGTCCTGAGGTGTTATATTTAGACTGTTGTCAACGTGTCCTGAGGTGTCCTGAGGTGTCCTGAGGTGTCAGACTGAGTGTCCTGAGGTGTCCTGAGGTGTTATATTTAGACTGTTGTCAACGTGTCCTGAGGTGTCCTGAGGTGTCCTGAGGTGTTATATTTAGACTGTTGTCAACGTGTCCTGAGGTGTCCTGAGGTGTTATATTCAGACTGTTGTCAACGTGTCCTGAGGTGTCCTGAGGTGTTATATTTAGACTGTTGTCAACGTGTCCTGAGGTGTTATATTTAGACTGTTGTCAACGTGTCCTGAGGTGTCCTGAGGTGTCCTGAGGTGTTATATTCAGACTGTTGTCAACGTGTCCTGAGGTGTCCTGAGGTGTTATATTCAGACTGTTGTCAACGTGTCCTGAGGTGTCCTGAGGTGTTATATTTAGACTGTTGTCAACATGTCCTGAGGTGTCCTGAGGTGTCCTGAGGTGTTATATTTAGACTGTTGTCAACGTGTCCTGAGGTGTTATATTTAGACTGTTGTCAACGTGTCCTGAGGTGTTATATTTAGACTGTTGTCAACGTGTCCTGAGGTGTCCTGAGGTGTTATATTCAGACTGTTGTCAACGTGTCCTGAGGTGTCCTATTTAGGTGTCAACTGTCCTGAGGTGTTATATTTAGACTGTTGTCAACGTGTCCTGAGGTGTTATATTTAGACTGTTGTCAACGTGTCCTGAGGTGTTATATTCAGACTGTTGTCAACGTGTCCTGAGGTGTCCTGAGGTGTTATATTTAGACTGTTGTCAACGTGTCCTGAGGTGTCCTGAGGTGTCCTGAGGTGTCCTGAGGTGTCCTGAGGTGTTATATTCAGACTGTTGTCAACGTGTCCTGAGGTGTTATATTTAGACTGTTGTCAACGTGTCCTGAGGTGTTATATTTAGACTGTTGTCAACGTGTCCTGAGGTGTTATATTTAGACTGTTGTCAACGTGTCCTGAGGTGTCCTGAGGTGTTATATTCAGACTGTTGTCAACGTGTCCTGAGGTGTCCTGAGGTGTCCTGAGGTGTCCTGAGGTGTCCTGAGGTGTTATATTTAGACTGTTGTCAACGTGTCCTGAGGTGTTATATTTAGACTGTTGTCAACGTGTCCTGAGGTGTCCTGAGGTGTTATATTTAGACTGTTGTCAACGTGTCCTGAGGTGTCCTGAGGTGTCCTGAGGTGTCCTGAGGTGTCCTGAGGTGTTATATTTAGACTGTTGTCAACGTGTCCTGAGGTGTTATATTTAGACTGTTGTCAACGTGTCCTGAGGTGTTATATTTAGACTGTTGTCAGGTGTCCTGAGGTGTCCTGAGGTGTCCTGAGGTGTCCTGAGGTGTCCTGGTGTCTGAGGTGTTATATTTAGACTGTTGTCAACGTGTCCTGAGGTGTCCTTATGATTGTAGACTGTTATCAGACTGTGTCAACGTGTCCTGAGGTGTTATATTTAGACTGTTGTCAACGTGTCCTGAGGTGTCCTATGTTATATTCAGACTGTTGTCAACGTGTCCTGAGGTGTTATATTTAGACTGTTGTCAACGTGTCCTGAGGTGTTATATTTAGACTGTTGTCAACGTGTCCTGAGGTGTCCTGAGGTGTTATATTTAGACTGTTGTCAACGTGTCCTGAGGTGTTATATTTAGACTGTTGTCAACGTGTCCTGAGGTGTCCTGAGGTGTTATATTTAGACTGTTGTCAACGTGTCCTGAGGTGTTATATTCAGACTGTTGTCAACGTGTCCTGAGGTGTCCTGAGGTGTTATATTTAGACTGTTGTCAACGTGTCCTGAGGTGTTATATTTAGACTGTTGTCAACGTGTCCTGAGGTGTTATATTTAGACTGTTGTCAACATGTCCTGAGGTGTCCTGAGGTGTTATATTTAGACTGTTGTCAACGTGTCCTGAGGTGTCCTGAGGTGTTATATTCAGACTGTTGTCAACGTGTCCTGAGGTGTTATATTTAGACTGTTGTCAACGGTGTCCTGAGGTGTTATATTTAGACTGTTGTCAACGTGTCCTGAGGTGTTATATTCCTGAGTGTCCTGAGGTGTCCTGAGGTGTTATATTCCTGAGGTGTCCTGAGGTGTTATATTTAGACTGTTGTCAACGTGTCCTGAGGTGTTATATTCAGACTGTTGTCAACGTGTCCTGAGGTGTCCTGAGGTGTTATATTTAGACTGTTGTCAACGTGTCCTGAGGTGTCCTGAGGTGTTATATTTAGACTGTTGTCAACATGTCCTGAGGTGTTATATTTAGACTGTTGTCAACGTGTCCTGAGGTGTTATATTTAGACTGTTGTCAACGTGTCCTGAGGTGTCCTGAGGTGTTATATTCAGACTGTTGTCAACGTGTCCTGAGGTGTCCTGAGGTGTTATATTCAGACTGTTGTCAACGTGTCCTGAGGTGTTATATTTAGACTGTTGTCAACGTGTCCTGAGGTGTCCTGAGGTGTCCTGAGGTGTCCTGAGGTGTCCTGAGGTGTTATATTTAGACTGTTGTCAACGTGTCCTGAGGTGTTATATTTAGACTGTTGTCAACGTGTCCTGAGGTGTCCTGAGGTGTTATATTTAGACTGTTGTCAACGTGTCCTGAGGTGTTATATTCAGACTGTTGTCAACGTGTCCTGAGGTGTAATATTTAGACTGTTGTCAACGTGTCCTCTGTTTATTTCTTTATATTCAACTTCGATTTAGGTTCGGATTTCTCATCAATTCAACTGATTACTATCCAGGCTGTACTGTCTATTAAATATGATGCAGCAGTGTTGTATTACTGTATTGAATAGCAACTCACTCTCTTTCTGTCTCACTCTGTCTCTCTCTATCTCTCTCTCTCTCTCTCTCTCTCTCTCTCTCTCTCTCTCTCTCTCTCTCTCTCTCTCTCTCTCTCTCTCTCTCTCTCTCACTCTCTCTCTCATTCTCTCTCTGTCTGTCTCTGTCTGTCTCAACCTCTCTGTCTCTCTCTGTCACTCTCTCTCTCTCTCTCTCTCTCTCTCTCTCTCTCTCTCTCTCTCTCAGTCTCTCTCTCATTCTCTCTGTCTGTCTCTGTCTGTCTCAACCTCTCTGTCTCTCTCACTCACTCTCTCTCCAGTCTCTCTCACGCTCTCTCACGCTCTCTCACGCTCTCTCTCTCTCTCTCTCTCTCGCTCTCTGTTTCACACACAGGCACTCAGGTACACATATGCGCAGGCACGCACGCACGCACAAAGGCACACACACACGCACACGCGCACACACACACACGCACGCACGCACAGCACGCACGCACACGCATAGACACGCACGCACGCACGCACGCACACACGCACGCACGCACACACACACACACACACACACACACACACACACACACACACACACACACACACACACACACACACACACACACACACACACACACACACACACACACACACACACACACACACACACACACACACACACACACACACACACACACTGGACCGCCAAATTCTAAACAACGTCAGCAGTAATGTCCTTGTCCAGTAGAGATATTCAGATCGAGTGTTGTGATCTTGAGTTCATTGGGAGAAATTTCTCGACTTCAAATGGAATATTCCAGAGCCCTGAATTCTAAGTTATATAGATAGATTCCTCAAGTAGCCTGAAGTCATTGTTTTGGGTGTTATTTCCAAATGGAATATCTTACCGTACTTCTATACATTCTAGTGACAGACTCGTGAGGTACGACCACTGTGATTATTATTATCTGACCCTGCTGGTCATCTATCAACATTTGAACATCTTGGCCATGTTCTGTTTTAATCTCCACCCGGAACAGCCAGAAGAGGACTGGCCCACTCCTCATAGTCTGGTTCCTCTCTAGGTTTATAATCTCCACCCGGAACAGCCAGAAGAGGACTGGCCACCCCTCATAGCCTGATTCCTCTCTAGGTTTATAGTCTCCACCCCTCTTAGCCTGGTTACTCTCCAGGTTTATAATCTCCACCCGGCACAGCCAGAAGAGGACTGGCCACCCCTCATAGCCTGGTTCCTCTCTAGGTTTATAATCTCCACCCCTCATAGCCTGGTTACTCTCTAGGTTTATAATCTCCACCCGGCACAGCCAGAAGAGGACTGGCCACCCCTCATAGCCTGGTTCCTCTCTAGGTTTATAATCTCCACCCCTCATAGCCTGGTTACTCTCTAGGTTTATAATCTCCACCCGGCACAGCCAGAAGAGGACTGGCCCACCCCTCATAGCCTGGTTCCTCTCAAGGTTTATAGTCTCCACCCCTCATAGCCTGGTTACTCTCTAGGTTTATAATCTCCACCCCTCATAGCCTGGTTACTCTCTAGGTTTATAGTCTCCACCCCTCATAGCCTGGTTACTCTCTAGGTTTATAATCTCCACCCGGCACAGCCAGAAGAGGACTGGCCACCCCTCATAGCCTGGTTCCTCTCTAGGTTTATAATCTCCACCCCTCATAGCCTGGTTCCTCTCTAGGTTTATAATCTCCACCCGGCACAGCCAGAAGAGGACTGGCCCACCCCTCATAGCCTGGTTCCTCTCTAGGTTTATAATCTCCACCCGGCACAGCCAGAAGAGGACTGGCCACCCCTCATAGCCTGGTTCCTCTCTAGGTTTATAATCTCCACCCCTCATAGCCTGGTTCCTCTCTAGGTTTATAATCTCCACCCGGAACAGCCAGAAGAGGACTGGCCACCCCTCATAGCCTGGTTCCTCTCTAGGTTTATAATCTCCACCCGGCACAGCCAGAAGAGGACTGGCCACCCCTCATAGCCTGGTTCCTCTCTAGGTTTATAATCTCCACCCGGCACAGCCAGAAGAGGACTGGCCACCCCACATAGCCTGGTTCCTCTCTAGGTTTATAATCTCCACCCCTCATAGCCTGGTTACTCTCTAGGTTTATAATCTCCACCCCACATAGCCTGGTTCCTCTCTAGGTTTATAATCTCCACCCCCACATAGCCTGGTTCCTCTCTACGTTTATAATCTCCACCCCTCATAGCCTGGTTCCTCTCAAGGTTTCTTTCTAGGTTCTGGCCTTTCTAGGGAGTTTTTCCTAGCAAACGTGTTTCTACACGTGCATTTCTTGCTGTTTGGGGGTTTTAGGCTAGGTTTCTGTACAGCACTTTAAATACATTTGATTTGTTCCAGTGTTTAGTGTCCTGTGTTCTGTTGTGCTTTTGGAAGGCCAAAGTTTCATAAGGACATATCTGAGATGGGGTTTTTTCTCTCCAGGAAATGGGTTGTATATGTTTATAGCTATTGTCATATAACTGGAAGGAAATATAGGGGCAACAGCTGATAGAGGGTGGAATGACCATTTCCCAGGAGTGTACTGTACGTTTGATGCTTTTACAATATCCATATGATAGAACTATAGATCTAGAGGAGAGGTGTGTGTGTGTGTGTGTGTGTGTGTGTGTGTGTGTGTGTGTGTGTGTGTGTGTGTGTGTGTGTGTGTGTGTGTGTGTGTGTGTGTGTGTGTGTGTGTGTGTGTGTGTGTGTGTGTGTGTGTGTGTGTCAGATCTTAGAATCTGGGAAACGTTTTACTTTTCACAACACGACAAAGGGATGATCCATTCTATCAAAGGGACTGGACGACAATCCATTCTATCAAAGGGACTGGACTACAATCCATTCTATCAAAGGGACTGGACTACAATCCATTCTATCAAAGGGACTGGACTACAATCCATTCTATCAAAGGGACTGGACTACAATCCATTCTATCAAAGGGACTGGACTACAATCCATTCTATCAAAGGGACTGGACTACAATCCATTCTATCAAAGGGACTGGACTAGAATCCATTCTATCAATGGGACTGGACTACAATCCATTCTATCAATGGGACTGGACTACAATCCATTCTATCAATGGGACTGGACTACAATCCATTCTATCAAAGGGACTGGACTACAATCCATTCTATCAATGGGACTGGACTACAATCCATTCTATCAATGGGACTGGACTACAATCCATTCTATCAATGGGACTGGACTACAATCCATTCTATCAATGGGACTGGACGGATAAGGATAAGGATAAGGTTATAGACCAGTATAACTGGGTGTGATATGGCTGTAAGGATAAGGTTATAGACCAATATAACTGGGTGTGTTATAGCTGTAAGGATAAGGTTATAGACCAGTATAGCTGGGTGTGATATAGCTGTAAGGATACGGTTATAGACCAGTATAACTGGGTGTGATATAGCTGTAAGGATACGGTTATAGACCAGTATAGCTGGGTGTGATATAGCTGTAAGGATACGGTTATAGACCAGTATAGCTGGGTGTGATATAGCTGTAAGGATAAGGTTATAGACCAGTATAGCTGGGTGTGATGTAAGGATAAGGTTATAGACCAGTATAAGGGTTGATATAGCTGTAAGGATAAGGTTATAGACCAGTATAACTGGGTGTGATATGGCTGTAAGGATAAGGTTATAGACCAGTATAACTGGGTGTGATATGGCTGTAAGGATAAGGTTATAGACCAGTATAACTGGGTGTGATATAGCTGTAAGGATAAGGTTATAGACCAGTATAGCTGGGTGTGATATAGCTGTAAGGATAAGGTTATAGACCAGTATAACTGGGTGTGATATAGCTGTAAGGATAAGGTTATAGACCAGTATACCTGCAAGGATAAGGTTATAGACCAGTATAGCTGGGTGTGATATAGCTGCAAGGATAAGGTTATAGACCAGTATAACTGGGTGTGATATGGCTGTAAGGATAAGGTTATAGACCAGTATAACTGGGTGTGATATGGCTGTAAGGATAAGGTTATAGACCAGTATAGCTGGGTGTGATATGGCTGTAAGGATAAGGTTATAGACCAGTATAGCTGGGTGTGATATGGCTGTAAGGATAAGGTTATAGACCAGTATAGCTGGGTGTGATATGGCTGTAAGGATAAGGTTATAGACCAGTATAGCTGGGTGTGATATAGCTGTAAGGATAAGGTTATAGACCAGTATAGCTGGGTGTGATATGGCTGTAAGGATAAGGTTATAGACCAGTATAACTGGGTGTGATATAGCTGTAAGGATAAGGTTATAGACCAGTATGGCTAGGTGTGATATAGCTGTAAGGATAAGGTTATAGACCAGTATAACTGGGTGTGATATGGCTGTAAGGGTAAGGTTATATACCAGTATAGCTGGGTGTGATATAGCTGTAAGGATAAGGTTATAGACCAGTATAACTGGGTGTGATATAGCTGTAAGGATAAGGTTATAGACCAGTATAGCTGGGTGTGATATGGCTGTAAGGATAAGGTTATAGACGAGTATAGTTAGGTGAGATATAGCTGTAAGGATAAGGTTATAGACCAGTTTAGCTGGGTGTGATATGGCTGTAAGGATAAGGTTATAGACCAGTATAGCTGGGTGTGATATGGCTGTAAGGATAAGGTTATAGACCAGTATAACTGGGTGTGATATAGCTGTAAGGATAAGGTTATAGACCAGTATAGCTGGGTGTGATATAGCTGTAAGGATAAGGTTATAGACCAGTATAACTGGGTGTGATATAGCTGTAAGGATAAGGTTATAGACCAGTATAGCTGTAAGGATACGGTTATAGACCAGTATAGCTGGGTGTGATATGGCTGTAAGGATAAGGTTATAGACCAGTATAACTGGGTGTGATATAGCTGTAAGGATAAGGTTATAGACCAGTATAGCTGGGTGTGATATGGCTGTAAGGATAAGGTTATAGACCAGTATAGCTGGGTGTGATATAGCTGTAAGGATAAGGTTATAGACCAGTATAGCTGGGTGTGATATGGCTGTAAGGATAAGGTTATAGACCAGTATAGCTGGGTGTGATATAGCTGTAAGGATAAGGTTATAGACCAGTATAACTGGGTGTGATATAGCTGTAAGGATAAGGTTATAGACCAGTATAGCTGGGTGTGATATAGCTGTAAGGATAAGGTTATAGACCAGTATTGCTGGGTGTGATATAGCAGTAAGGATAAGGTTATAGACCAGTATAGCTGGGAGTGATATGGCTGTAAGGATAAGGTTATAGACCAGTATAGCTGGGTGTGATATGGCTGTAAGGATAAGGTTATAGACCAGTATAACTGGGTGTGATATAGCTGTAAGGATAAGGTTATAGACCAGTATAGCTGGGCGTGATATAGCTGTAAGGATAAGGTTATAGACCAGTATTGCTGGGTGTGATATGGCTGTAAGGATAAGGTTATAGACCAGTATAGCTGGGTGTGATATAGCTGTAAGGATAAGGTTATAGACCAGTATAGCTGGGTGTGATATGGCTGTAAGGATAAGGTTATAGACCAGTATAACTGGGTGTGATATAGCTGTAAGGATAAGGTTATAGACCAGTATAGCTGGGTGTGATATAGCTGTAAGGATAAGGTTATAGACCAGTATAGCTGGGTGTGATATAGCTGTAAGGATAAGGTTATAGACCAGTATAGCTGGGTGTGATATGGCTGTAAGGATAAGGTTATAGACCAGTATAGCTGGGTGTGATATGGCTGTAAGGATAAGGTTATAGACCAGTATAGCTGGGTGTGATATAGCTGTAAGGATAAGGTTATAGACCAGTATAGCTGGGTGTGATATGGCTGTAAGGATAAGGTTATAGACCAGTATAGCTGGGTGTGATATAGCTGTAAGGATAAGGTTATAGACCAGTATAGCTGGGTGTGATATGGCTGTAAGGATAAGGTTATAGACCAGTATAACTGGGTGTGATATGGCTGTAAGGATAAGGTTATAGACCAGTATAACTGGGACTGTGATATAAGGTTATAGACCAGTATAGCTGTAAGGATAAGGTTATAGACCAGTATAGCTGGGTGTGATATGGCTGTAAGGATAAGGTTATAGACCAGTATAGCTGGGTGTGATATAGCTGTAAGGATAAGGTTATAGACCAGTATAGCTGGGTGTGATATAGCTGTAAGGATAAGGTTATAGACCAGTATAGCTGGGATGTGATATAGCTGTAAGGATAAGGTTATAGACCAGTATAGCTGGGTGTGATATGGCTGTAAGGATAAGGTTATAGACCAGTATAGCTGGGTGTGATATAGCTGTAAGGATAAGGTTATAGACCAGTATAGCTGGGTGTGATATGGCTGTAAGGATAAGGTTATAGACCAGTATAACTGGGTGTGATATGGCTGTAAGGATAAGGTTATAGACCAGTATAACTGGGTGTGATATGGCTGTAAGGATAAGGTTATAGACCAGTATAACTGGGTGTGATATGGCTGTAAGGATAAGGTTATAGACCAGTATAACTGGGTGTGATATGGCTGTAAGGATAAGGTTATAGACCAGTATAACTGGGTGTGATATAGCTGTAAGGATAAGGTTATAGACCAGTATAGCTGGGTGTGATATAGCTGTAAGGATAAGGTTATAGACCAGTATAGCTGGGTGTGATATAGCTGTAAGGATAAGGTTATAGACCAGTATAACTGGGTGTGATATAGCTGTCAGGATAAGGTTATAGACCAGTATAGCTGGGTGTGATATAGCTGTAAGGATAAGGTTATAGACCAGTATAGCTGGGTGTGATATAGCTGTAAGGATAAGGTTATAGACCAGTATAACTGGGTGTGATATGGCTGTAAGGATAAGGTTATAGACCAGTATAGCTGGGGGGTGTGATATAGCTGATATATAGACTGTAAGGATAAGGTTATAGACCAGTATAACTGGGTGTGATATGGCTGTAAGGATAATGTTATAGACCAGTATAGCTGGGTGTGATATGGCTGTAAGGATAAGGTTATAGACCAGTATAACTGGGTGTGATATGGCTGTAAGGATAAGGTTATAGACCAGTATAGCTGGGTGTGATATAGCTGTAAGGATAAGGTTATAGACCAGTATAGCTGGGTGTGATATAGCTGTAAGGATAAGGTTATAGACCAGTATAACTGGGTGTGATATAGCTGTAAGGATAAGGTTATAGACCAGTATAGCTGGGTGTGATATGGCTGTAAGGATAAGGTTATAGACCAGTATAGCTGGGTGTGATATAGCTGTAAGGATAAGGTTATAGACCAGTATAGCTGGGTGTGATATAGCTGTAAGGATAAGGTTATAGACCAGTATAGCTGGGTGTGATATAGCTGTAAGGATAAGGTTATAGACCAGTATAGCTGGGTGTGATATGGCTGTAAGGATAAGGTTATAGACCAGTATAGCTGGGTGTGATATAGCTGTAAGGATAAGGTTATAGACCAGTATAGCTGGGTGTGATATGGCTGTAAGGATAAGGTTATAGACCAGTATAACTGGGTGTGATATGGCTGTAAGGATAAGGTTATAGACCAGTATAACTGGATGTGATATGGCTGTAAGGATAAGGTTATAGACCAGTATAACTGGATGTGATATGGCTGTAAGGATAAGGTTATAGACCAGTATTGTTGGGTGTGATATGGCTGTAAGGATAAGGTTATAGACCAGTATAACTGGGTGTGACATAGCTGTAAGGATAAGGTTATAGACCAGTATAGCTGGGTGTGATATAGCTGTCAGGATAAGGTTACAGACGAGTATAGCTGGGTGTGATATAGCTGTAAAGATAAGGTTATAGACCAGTATAACTGGGTGTGATATAGCTGTAAGGATAAGGTTATAGACCAGTATAACTGGGTGTGATATGGCTGTAAGGATAAGGTTATAGACCAGTATAACTGGGTGTGATATAGCTGTAAGGATAAGGTTATAGACCAGTATAACTGGGTGTGATATGGCTGTAAGGATAAGGTTATAGACCAGTATTATAGACCAGTGGGTGTGATATAGCTGTAAGGATAAGGTTATAGACCAGTATAGCTGGGTGTGATATAGCTGTAAGGATAAGGTTATAGACCAGTATAGCTGGGTGTGATATAGCTGTAAGGATAAGGTTATAGACCAGTATAACTGGGTGTGATATAGCTGTAAGGATAAGGTTATAGACCAGTATAACTGGGTGTGATATAGCTGTAAGGATAAGGTTATAGACCAGTATAGCTGGGTGTGATATAGCTGTAAGGATAAGGTTATAGACCAGTATAACTGGGTGTGATATGGCTGTAAGGATAAGGTTATAGACCAGTATAGCTGGGTGTGATATAGCTGTAAGGATAAGGTTATAGACCAGTATAACTGGGTGTGATATAGCTGTAAGGATAAGGTTATAGACCAGTATAGCTGGGTGTGATATAGCTGTAAGGATAAGGTTATAGACGAGTATAGCTAGGTGACATATAGCTGTAAGGATAAGGTTATAGACCAGTATAGCTGGGTGTGATATAGCTGTAAGGATAAGGTTATAGACCAGTATAGCTGGGTGTGATATAGCTGTAAGGATAAGGTTATAGACCAGTATAACTGGGTGTGATATAGCTGTAAGGATAAGGTTATAGACCAGTATAGCTGGGTGTGATATGGCTGTAAGGATAAGGTTATAGACCAGTATAGCTGGGTGTGATATAGCTGTAAGGATAAGGTTATAGACCAGTATAACTGGGTGTGATATAGCTGTAAGGATAAGGTTATAGACCAGTATAGCTGGGTGTGATATAGCTGTAAGGATAAGGTTATAGACCAGTATAGCTGGGTGTGATATAGCTGTAAGGATAAGGTTATAGACCAGTATAGCTGGGTGTGATATGGCTGTAAGGATAAGGTTATAGACCAGTATAGCTGGGTGTGATATAGCTGTAAGGATAAGGTTATAGACCAGTATAGCTGGGTGTGATATGGCTGTAAGGATAAGGTTATAGACCAGTATAGCTGGGTGTGATATAGCTGTAAGGATAAGGTTATAGACCAGTATAATATATAGCTGGGATAAGGTTATATATAGCTGCTGTAAGGATAAGGTTATAGACCAGTATAACTGGGTGTGATATGGCTGTAAGGATAAGGTTATAGACCAGTATAACTGGGTGTGATATGGCTGTAAGGATAAGGTTATAGACCAGTATAACTGGGTGTGATATGGCTGTAAGGATAAGGTTATAGACCAGTATAGCTGGGTGTGATATGGCTGTAAGGATAAGGTTATAGACCAGTATAACTGGGTGTGATATAGCTGTAAGGATAAGGTTATAGACCAGTATAGCTGGGTGTGATATAGCTGTAAGGATAAGGTTATAGACCAGTATAGCTGGGTGTGATATAGCTGTAAGGATAAGGTTATAGACCAGTATAACTGGGTGTGATATAGCTGTAAGGATAAGGTTATAGACCAGTATAGCTGGGTGTGATATAGCTGTAAGGATAAGGTTATAGACCAGTATAGCTGGGTGTGATATAGCTGTAAGGATAAGGTTATAGACCAGTATAACTGGGTGTGATATGGCTGTAAGGATAAGGTTATAGACCAGTATAGCTGGGGGGTGTGATATAGCTGTAAGGATAAGGTTATAGACCAGTATAGCTGGGTGTGATATAGCTGTAAGGATAAGGTTATAGACCAGTATAGCTGGGTGTGATATAGCTGTAAGGATAAGGTTATAGACCAGTATAGCTGGGTGTGATATAGCTGTAAGGATAAGGTTATAGACCAGTATAGCTGGGTGTGATATATTATAGCTGTATAGCTGTAAGATAAGGTTATAGACCAGTATAGCTGGGTGTGATATGATAAGGTTATAGACCAGTATAACTGGGATATAGCTGTAAGGATAAGGTTATAGACCAGTATAGCTGGGTGTGATATAGCTGTAAGGATAAGGTTATAGACCAGTATAACTGGGTGTGATATGCTGGGTTATAGACCAGATATAGCTGTAAGGATAAGGTTATAGACCAGTATAGCTGGGTGTGATATGGCTGTAAGGATAAGGTTATAGACCAGTATAACTGGGTGTGATATGGCTGTAAGGATAAGGTTATAGACCAGTATAACTGGGTGTGATATAGCTGTAAGGATAAGGTTATAGACCAGTATAACTGGGTGTGATATAGCTGTAAGGATAAGGTTATAGACCAGTATAGCTGGGTGTGATATAGCTGTAAGGATAAGGTTATAGACCAGTATAACTGGGTGTGATATAGCTGTAAGGATAAGGTTATAGACCAGTATAACTGGGTGTGATATAGCTGTAAGGATAAGGTTATAGACCAGTATAGCTGTATATAGCTGATAAGGTTATAGACCAGTATAACTGGGTGTGATATAGCTGTAAGGATAAGGTTATAGACCAGTATAGCTGGGTGTGATATAGCTGTAAGGATAAGGTTATAGACCTGTATAGCTGGGTGTGATATAGCTGTAAGGATAAGGTTATAGACCAGTATAGCTGGGTGTGATATAGCTGTAAGGATAAGGTTATAGACCAGTATAGCTGGGTGTGATATAGCTGTAAGGATAAGGTTATAGACCAGTATAGCTGGGTGTAAGGTTATAGATATAACTGGGTGTGATGTAAGGATAAGGTTATAGACCAGTATAGCTGTAAGGATAAGGTTATAGACCAGTATAGCTGGGTGTGATATGGCTGGGATAAGGTTATAGACCAGTATAGCTGGGTGTGATATAGCTGTAAGGATAAGGTTATAGACCAGTATAGCTGGGTGTGATATAGCTGTAAGGATAAGGTTATAGACCAGTATAGCTGGGTGACCAGTATAGCTGGGTGTGATATATAAGCTGTATATGCTGTATAAGGTTATAGGATAAGGTTATAGACCAGTATAACTGGGTGTGATATGGCTGTAAGGATAAGGTTATAGATCAGTATAACTGGGTGTGATATAGCTGTAAGGATAAGGTTATAGACCAGTATAGCTAGGTGTGATATAGCTGTAAGGATAAGGTTATAGACCAGTATAGCTGGGTGTGATATGGCTGTAAGGATAAGGTTATAGACCAGTATAACTGGGTGTGATATAGCTGTAAGGATAAGGTTATAGACCAGTATAGCTGGGTGTGATATAGCTGTAAGGATAAGGTTATAGACCAGTATAGTATAGCTGGGGATAAGGTGATATAGCTGTAAGGATAAGGTTATAGACCAGTATAACTGGGTGTGATATAGCTGTAAGGATAAGGTTATAGACCAGTATAGCTGGGTGTGATATAGCTGTAAGGATAAGGTTATAGACCAGTATAGCTGGGTGTGATATAGCTGTAAGGATAAGGTTATAGACCAGTATAACTGGGTGTGATATGGCTGTAAGGATAAGGTTATAGACCAGTATAGCTGGGTGTGATATAGCTGTAAGGATAAGGTTATAGACCAGTATAACTGGGTGTGATATGGCTGTAAGGATAAGGTTATAGACCAGTATAGCTGGGTGTGATATAGCTGTAAGGATAAGGTTATAGACCAGTATAGCTGGGTGTGATATAGCTGTAAGGATAAGGTTATAGACCAGTATAGCTGGGTGTGATATGGCTGTAAGGATAAGGTTATAGACCAGTATAGCTGGGTGTGATATAGCTGTAAGGATAAGGTTATAGACCAGTATAACTGGGTGTGATATAGCTGTAAGGATAAGGTTATAGACCAGTATAACTGGGTGTGATATAGCTGTAAGGATAAGGTTATAGACCAGTATATAGCTAAGGTTATAGACCAGTATAACTGGGTGATATAGCTGTAAGGATAAGGTTATAGACCAGTATAGCTGGGTGTGATATG
Organism: Oncorhynchus keta; assembly: GCF_023373465.1. Lineage (NCBI taxonomy): Eukaryota > Metazoa > Chordata > Actinopteri > Salmoniformes > Salmonidae > Oncorhynchus > Oncorhynchus keta. The sequence goes on along the minus strand of NW_026291016.1, from coordinate 133,471 downwards.
GCTGTAAGGATAAGGTTATAGACCAGTATAACTGGGTGTGATATAGCTGTAAGGATAAGGTTATAGACCAGTATAACTGGGTGTGATATAGCTAGGATAAGGTTATAGACCAGTATAGCTGGGTGTGATATAGCTGTAAGGATAAGGTTATAGACCAGTATAGCTGGGTGTGATATAGCTGTAAGGATAAGGTTATAGACCAGTATAGCTGGGTGTGATATGGCTGTAAGGATAAGGTTATAGACCAGTATAGCTGGGTGTGATATAGCTGTAAGGATAAGGTTATAGACCAGTATAACTGGGTGTGATATAGCTGTAAGGATAAGGTTATAGACCAGTATAACTGATAGGTAAGGTTATAGACCAGTATAACTGGGATAAGTGATATAGCTGTAAGGATAAGGTTATAGACCAGTATAGCTGGGTGTGATATAGCTGTAAGATTTATAGACCAGTAAGTTGGGTTATATCTGTAAGGATAAGGTTATAGACCAGTATAGCCAGGTGTGATAGACCAGTATAGCTGTAAGGATAAGGTTATAGACCAGTATAGCTGGGTGTGATATAGCTGTATAGGATAAGGTTATATCACCAGTATAACTGGGTGTGATATAGCTGTAAGGATAAGGTTATAGACCAGTATAGCTGGGTGTGATATAGCTGTAAGGATAAGGTTATAAGTATAAACTGGGTGTGATTATAGACCAGTATAGCTGGGTGTGATATAGCTGTAAGGATAAGGTTATAGACCAGTATAGCTGGGTGTGATATGGCTGTAAGGATAAGGTTATAGACCAGTATAGCTGGGTAAGGTTATAGATATATCTGTAGGTTATAGACCAGTATAGCTGGGTGTGATATAGCTGTAAGGATAAGGTTATAGACCAGTATAGCTGGGTGTAAGGATAAGGTTATAGACCAGTATAGCTGGGTGTGATATAGCTGGATAAGGTTATAGACCAGTATAACTGGGTGTGATATAGCTGTAAGCCAGTATAGCTGGATATGGGTTATAGACCAGTATAGCTGGGTGTGATATAGCTGTAAGGATAAGGTTATAGACCAGTATAGCTGGGTGTGATATAGCTGTAAGGATAAGGTTATAGACCAGTATAGCTGGGTGTGATATAGCTGTAAGGATAAGGTTATAGACCAGTATAGCTGGGTGTGATATGGCTGTAAGGATAAGGTTATAGACCAGTATAACTGGGTGTGATATAGCTGTAAGGATAAGGTTATAGACCAGTATAGCTGTAAGGATAAGGTTATAGACCAGTATAACTGGGTGTGATATAGCTGTAAGGATAAGGTTATAGACCAGTATAGCTGTAAGGATAAGGTTATAGACCTGTATAGCTGGGTGTGATATGCCTGTAAGGATAAGGTTATAGACCAGTATAGCTGGGTGTGATATGGTTGTAAGGATAAGGTTATAGACCAGTATAGCTGGGTGTGATATAGCTGTAAGGATAAGGTTATAGACCAGTATAGCTGGGTGTGATATGGCTGTAAGGATAAGGTTATAGACCAGTATAACTGGGTGTGATATAGCTGTAAGGATAAGGTTATAGACCAGTATAGCTGTAAGGATAAGGTTATAGACCAGTATAGCTGGGTGTGATATGGCTGTAAGGATAAGGTTATAGACCAGTATAGCTGGGTGTGATATAGCTGTAAGGATAAGGTTATAGACCAGTATAGCTGGGTGTGATATAGCTGTAAGGATAAGGTTATATACCAGTATAACTGGGTGTGATATAGCTGTAAGGATAAGGTTATAGACCAGTATAGCTGGGTGTGATATGGCTGTAAGGATAAGGTTATAGACCAGTATAGCTGGGTGTGATATAGCTGTAAGGATAAGGTTATAGACCAGTATAGCTGTAAGGATAAGGTTATAGACCAGTATAACTGGGTGTGATATAGCTGTAAGGATAAGGTTATAGACCAGTATAGCTGTAAGGATAAGGTTATAGACCAGTATAGCTGGGTGTACACATACTTGAAAATATACCAAATCAATAGACTATAATGATATCTCCCCTTTAAATATCAAGGCCAAATAACGGTTTCATTTGAAATGTTTTAGTGGTAGGCGTCGGTTTCATGGATCTCTGTCTTTGTGTGTCTTCGGCTGCCCCAGGGAGAACTCTGTATAATCTAGATTATTGGGCTGATGGATGAAAGGAGCACGAAGCCTTCTGCAATGGCATTAACCCACAAATGAACACATACTGTTCCACAAAACACAGCTTCATGGAATTCATGCATGTCCTCTCCTCTGAAAGACCAGCATGCTTGTTCATGTGTTTCCTTTGAAGTTGAATAAACAAGATAAATGTTTACAATTTATTTTTATAGATACAAAAGGTTTTATAGAAACGCCAGCGTGGAAGACATTACAAGCGTTTTTAATTCACTGCTGTGTTGAGAAGGAACCTGATTCAAATGCACATAATAGATGGCTTACTCAGAGATGAAGGGAGGGAGAGATAAAGAGGGAAGGGGAGAGAGAGCGAGAGATTTGAGGAAGGAGAGAGAAAAAGAGAGAGAAGAGAGAGAGAAGAGAGAGAGGTTGAGGAAGGAGAGAGAAAAAGAGAGAAGAGAGAGGAGAGAGAAGAGAGAGAGACAAGAGAGAGGAGAGAGAGAAGAGAGAGAGAAGAGAGAGAAGAGAGAGAAGAGAAGAGAGAGAAGAGAGAGGAGAGAAGAGAGTAGAGAGAAGAGAGAGAGAGAGAGGTTGAGGAAGGAGAGAGAAAAAGAGAGAGAAGAGAGAGGAGAGAGAAGAGAGAGAAGAGAGAGAGAGAGAGAGAGAGAAAGAGAGAGGGGAGAGAAGAGAGAGGGGAGAAGAGAGAGGGGAGAGAAGAGAGAGAGGAGAGAGAGAGAGAGGTTGAGGAAGGAGAGAGAAAAAGAGAGTGAAGAGAGAGAGAGAAGAGAGAGAAGAGAGAGAGGTTGAGCTGTGAGTTAAAGTCTCTCCCTAAGGACAATAGCTACATGTAATCTCACCTTTTGAATAGTCCACAGCGTCACATCATTTAAGCTCAGCGACAACTCAACCTTGGCCTGTGCGCTCCTCATTGAGCTGTGTTAATGTTCTTAGTTACACTTGTTCAATGGATTTGGGGATGTGTTGGCGTACATTTTTTATTTCGTATTTCGTATTTCTTCCCCGGATAAACAGCAAGTATCTAGCAGCATCACTACCCAATTATTTCAGCGCTGATTGGTTGTTGGCTGTTCAATAGTTACGCACACAATCAGAGTTGCTCCCCTGAGGTTTGATTCGGACTCTATTCCAAATAGCACCCTATTCCCTAATCTATTACCCCATGGGCCCTGGTCTATAGTGGGCCCTGGTCAACAGTAGTCTACTACCCTATAGACCCTGGTCAACAGTAGTCTACTACCCTATAGACCCTGGTCAACAGTAGTCTACTACCCTATAGGCCCTGGTCAACAGTAGTCTACTACCCTATAGACCCTGGTCAACAGTAGTCTACTACCCTATAGACCCTGGTCAACAGTAGTCTACTACCCTATAGACCCTGGTCAACAGTAGTCTACTACCCTATAGACCCTGGTCAACAGTAGTCTACTACCCTATAGACCCTGGTCAACAGTAGTCTACTACCCTGGTCAACAGTAGTCTACTACCCTGGTCAACAGTAGTCTACTACCCTATAGACCCTGGTCAACAGTAGTCTACTACCCTATAGACCCTGGTCAACAGTAGTCTACTACCCTATAGACCCTGGTCAACAGTAGTCTACTACCCTATAGGCCCTGGTCAACAGTAGTCTACTACCCTATAGACCCTGGTCAACAGTAGTCTACTACCCTATAGACCCTGGTCAACAGTAGTCTATTACCATATGGGCCCTGGTCAACAGTAGTCTACTACCCTATAGACCCTGGTCAACAGTAGTCTACTACCCTATAGACCCTGGTCAACAGTAGTCTACTACCCTATAGGCCCTGGTCAACAGTAGTCTACTACCCTATAGACCCTGGTCAACAGTAGTCTACTACCCTATAGACCCTGGTCAACAGTAGTCTACTACCCTGGACCCTGGTCAACAGTAGTCTACTACCCTATAGACCCTGGTCAACAGTAGTCTACTACCCTATAGACCCTGGTCAACAGTAGTCTATTACCATATGGGCCCTGGTCAACAGTAGTCTACTACCCTATAGACCCTGGTCAACAGTAGTCTACTACCCTATAGGCCCTGGTCAACAGTAGTCTACTACCCTATAGACCCTGGTCAACAGTAGTCTACTACCCTATAGACCCTGGTCAACAGTAGTCTACTACCCTATAGACCCTGGTCAACAGTAGTCTACTACCCTATAGACCCTGGTCAACAGTAGTCTACTACCCTATAGGCCCTGGTCAACAGTAGTCTACTACCCTATAGACCCTGGTCAACAGTAGTCTACTACCCTATAGACCCTGGTCAACAGTAGTCTACTACCCTATAGACCCTGGTCAACAGTAGTCTACTACCCTATAGGCCCTGGTCAACAGTAGTCTACTACCCTGGTCAACAGTAGTCTACTACCCTATAGACCCTGGTCAACAGTAGTCTACTACCCTATAGACCCTGGTCAACAGTAGTCTACTACCCTATAGACCCTGGTCAACAGTAGTCTACTACCCTATAGACCCTGGTCAACAGTAGTCTACTACCCTATAGGCCCTGGTCAACAGTAGTCTACTACCCTATAGACCCTGGTCAACAGTAGTCTACTACCCTATAGACCCTGGTCAACAGTAGTCTACTACCCTATAGGCCCTGGTCAACAGTAGTCTTCTACCCTATAGACCCCTGGTCAACAGTAGTCTACTACCCTGGTCAACAGTAGTCTACTACCCTATAGACCCTGGTCAACAGTAGTCTACTACCCTATAGACCCTGGTCAACAGTAGTCTACTACCCTATAGGCCCTGGTCAACAGTAGTCTACTACCCTATAGGCCCTGGTCAACAGTAGTATTCTACCCTATAGACCCCTGGTCAACAGTAGTCTACTACCCTGGTCAACAGTAGTCCACTACCCTATAGGCCCTGGTCAACAGTAGTCTTCTACCCTATAGACCCTGGTCAACAGTAGTCTACTACCCTATAGACCCTGGTCAACAGTAGTCTACTACCCTATAGACCCTGGTCAACAGTAGTCTTCTACCCTATAGACCCTGGTCAACAGTAGTCTACTACCCTATAGACCCTGGTCAACAGTAGTCTACTACCCTATAGACCCTAGTCAACAGTAGTCTACTACCCTGGTCAACAGTAGTCTACTACCCTATAGACCCTGGTCAACATGAAGGGCCTTTGAAAAGTATTCAGACCTCTTTTTCCACATTTAGTTAAGTTACAGCCTTATTCTAAAATGGATTACATTGTTTTTCCCCCTCATCAGTCTACACATAATAACCCCTATAATGACAAAGAGAAAACTGGTTATTAGAAAATTTAGCAAATTTATAAAAAATAAATAAATGATATCACAATTACATAAGTATTCAGACTCTTTACTCAGGACTTTGTTGAAGCACCTTTGGCAGCAGTTACTGCCTCCTGTCTTCTTGGGTATGACGGTACAAGCTTGGCACACCTGTATTTGGGGAGTTTCTCCCATTCTTCTCTGCAGATCCTCTCAAGCTCTGTCAGGTTGGATGGGGAGCGTCGCTGCACAGCTATTTTCGATCGAGTTAATGTCAGGGCCCTGGCTGGGCCACTCAAGGACATTCAGAGACTTGTCCCAAAGCCAATTCTGCTTCGTCTTGGCTGTGTACTTAAGGTCGTTGTCCTGTTGGTGACCCTTCGGCTCTGTCTGAGGTCCTGAGCGCTCTGGAGCAGGTTTTCATCAAGGATCTCTCTGTAACTTTGCTCCTTTCATCTGTCCCTCGATCCCGACTAGTCTCCCCGTTCCTGCCGCTGAAAAACATCCCCACAGCATGAAGCTGCCACCACCATGTAGGGATGCTGCTCGGTTTCCTCCACATGTCACACTTGGCATTCAGGCCAAAGAGTTACATCTTGGTTTCATCAGACCAGAGAATCTTGTTTCTCATGGTGTCAGAGTCCTTTAGGTGCCTTTAGGCAATCTCCAAGAGTGCTGTCATGTGCCTTTAACTGAAGAGTAGCTTCCGTCTGGCCACTCTACCATAAAGGCCTGATTGTTGGAGTGCTGCAGAGATGGTTGTCCTTCTGGAAGTTTCTCCCATCTCCACAGAGGAACTAGGGAGCTCTGTCAGAGTGACCATCGGGTTCTTGGTCACCTCCCTGACCGAGGCCCTTTCCCCCCGATTGCTCAGTTTTGCATGGCAGCCATCTCTAGTAAGAGTCTTGGTGGTTCCAAACTTCTTCCATTTAAGAATGGAGGCCACTGTGTTCTTGGGGAGCTTCAACACTGCAGAATGATGGAGGCCACTGTGTTCTTGGGGACCTTCAATGCTGCAGAATGATGGAGGCCACTGTGTTCTTGGGGAGCTTCAATGCTGCAGAATGATGGAGGCCACTGTGTTCTTGGGGACCTTCAACACTGCAGAATGATGGAGGCCACTGTGTTCTTGGGGACCTTCAACACTGCAGAATGATGGAGGCCACTGTGTTCTTGGGGACCTTCAACACTGCAGAATGATGGAGGCCACTGTGTTCTTGGGGACCTTCAACACTGCAGAATGATGGAGGCCACTGTGTTCTTGGGGACCTTCAACACTGCAGAATGATGGAGGCCACTGTGTTCTTGGGGACCTTCAATGCTGCAGAATGATGGAGGCCACTGTGTTCTTGGGGACCTTCAATGCTGCAGAATGATGGAGGCCACTGTGTTCTTGGGGACCTTCAACACTGCAGAATGATGGAGGCCACTGTGTTCTTGGGGACCTTCAACACTGCAGAATGATGGAGGCCACTGTGTTCTTGGGGACCTTCAACACTGCAGAATGATGGAGGCCACTGTGTTCTTGGGGACCTTCAACACTGCAGAATGATGGAGGCCACTGTGTTCTTGGGGACCTTCAACGCTGCAGAATGATGGAGGCCACTGTGTTCTTGGGGACCTTCAACGCTGCAGAATGATGGAGGCCACTGTGTTCTTGGGGACCTTCAATGCTGCAGAATGATGGAGGCCACTGTGTTCTTGGGGACCTTCAACACTGCAGAATGATGGAGGCCACTGTGTTCTTGGGGACCTTCAACGCTGCAGAATGATGGAGGCCACTGTGTTCTTGGGGACCTTCAACACTGCAGAATGATGGAGGCCACTGTGTTCTTGGGGACCTTCAACACTGCAGAATGATGGAGGCCACTGTGTTCTTGGGGACCTTCAATGCTGAAAACATTTTTTGTTACCCTTCCCCAGATCTGTTCCCCGACACAATCCTGTCATTATGGGGTATTGTGATGTCATTATGGGGTATTGTGATGTCATTATGGGGTATTGTGATGTCATTATGGGGTATTGTGTCTAGATTGATGAGGCAAAAAAAATTCAATCAATTTTAGAATAAGGCTGTAACGTAACAAAATGTGTAAAAAGGGGAAGGGGGTCTGAATGCTTTTCCAAATGCACAGTAGAGGAAACAGGGTGCCAGTTGGTACCCAACTAGACTGGAATCTCAAGGGAGAAGACAGTAGAATCTGTCTTCTGGTCAACACAATGGAAACCTCAACATAATTGACCTGTTAATTTAGATGGACGGTAATTACTCCTGTAGGGGAGAGGCAGTGAAGGGGGATAAAGCATCATAATTACACTTGGATTTTTATTAATAGACAATTTGCAGAGTTGCCTTTCAATAAAACAGCTAAGCTTTGGCTTGTCCTTGTCATAGGCAAAGTGTGTGTGTGTGTGTGTGTGTGTGTGTGTGTGTGTGTGTGTGTCTGTGTGTCTGTGTGTCTGTGTGTCTGTGTGTGTGTGTGTGTGTGTGTGTGTGTGTGTGTGTCTGTGTGTGTGTGTGTCTGTGTGTGTGTGTGTCTGTGTGTGTGTCTGTTGTGTGTTTGTGTCTGTGTTGTGTCTGTCTGTGTGTGTGTGTCTGTGTGTGTGTGTCTGTGTGTGTTTATGTCTGTGTGTGTGTGTCTGTGTGTGTGTGTGTCTGTGTGGTGTGTCTGTGTGTGTGTGTGTCTGTGTGTGTGTGTCTGTGTGTGTGTGTCTGTGTGTGTGTGTGTCTGTGTGTGTGTGTGTGTGTGTCTGTGTGTGTGTCTGTGTGTGTGTGTGTCTGTGTGTGTGTGTGTCTGTGTGTGTCTGTGTGTGTGTGTGTGTTGTGTCTGTGTGTGTGTGTGTCTGTGTGTGTGTGTCTGTGTGTGTGTGTGTCTGTGTGTGTTGTGTGTCTGTGTGTGTGTGTCTGTGTGTGTGTGTCTGTGTGTGTGTCTGTGTGTGTGTGTCTGTGTGTGTGTGTGTCAAAGCTGTGTGTGTGTGTGTCTGTGTGTGTGTGTCTGTGTGTGTGTGTGTGTGTGTGTGTGTGTGTGTGTCTGTGTGTGTGTGTCTGTGTGTGTGTGTCTGTGTGTGTCTGTGTGTGTGTATGTGTCTGTGTGTGTGTGTCTGTGTGTGTGTGTCTGTGTGTGTGTGTCTGTGTGTGTGTGTGTCTGTGTGTGTGTGTGTCTGTGTGTGTGTGTCTGTGTGTGTTTGTGCATTAAAGTTGTAGTCTGACCAGTGTAGTCTGACCAGTGTAGTCTGACCAGTGTGGTCTGACCAGTGTAGTCTGACCAGTGTAGTCTGACCAGTGTGGTCTGACCAGTGTAGTCTGACCAGTGTGGTCTGACCAGTGTCTGACCAGTGTAGTCTGACCAGTGTGTCTGACCAGTGTAGTCTGACCAGTGTAGTCTGACCAGTGTGTCTGACCAGTGTGTCTGACCAGTGTGTGTGTCTGACCAGTGTGGTCTAACCAGTGTGGTCTGACCAGTGTAGTCTGACCAGTGTAGTCTGACCAGTGTGGTCTGACCAGTGTGTCTGACCAGTGTAGTCTGTGTGTGGTCTGACCAGTGTGGTGTGACCAGTGTGGTCTGACCAGTGTAGTCTGACCAGTGTGGTCTGTGTGTGTCTGACCAGTGTGGTCTGACCAGTGTGTCTGACCAGTGTGGTCTGACCAGTGTAGTCTGACCAGTGTGGTCTGACCAGTGTAGTCTGACCAGTGTAGTCTAACCAGTGTAGTCTGACCAGTGTGGTCTGACCAGTGTGGTCTGACCAGTGTAGTCTAACCAGTGTAGTCTGACCAGTGTCTGACCAGTGTAGTCTGACCAGTGTGGTCTGACCAGTGTAGTCTAACCAGTGTAGTCTGACCAGTGTAGTCTGACCAGTGTAGTCTGTCCAGTGTCTGACCAGTGTGGTCTGACCAGTGTAGTCTAACCAGTGTAGTCTGACCAGTGTAGTCTGACCAGTGTGGTCTGACCAGTGTAGTCTAACCAGTGTAGTCTGACCAGTGTAGTCTGTCCAGTGTCTGACCAGTGTGGTCTGACCAGTGTGGTCTGACCAGTGTAGTCTGACCAGTGTAGTCTAACCAGTGTGGTCTGACCAGTGTAGTCTGACCAGTGTAGTCTGACCAGTGTAGTCTGACCAGTGTGGTCTGACCAGTGTGGTCTGACCAGTGTAGTCTGACCAGTGTAGTCTGACCAGTGTAGTCTGACCAGTGTAGTCTAACCAGTGTGGTCTGACCAGTGTAGTCTGACCAGTGTAGTCTGACCAGTGTAGTCTAACCAGTGTAGTCTGACCAGTGTGGTCTGACCAGTGTAGTCTGTCCAGTGTCTGACCAGTGTAGTCTGACCAGTGTAGTCTGACCAGTGTAGTCTGACCAGTGTGGTCTGACCAGTGTAGTCTAACCAGTGTAGTCTGACCAGTGTAGTCTGACCAGTGTAGTCTGACCAGTGTCTGACCCATCCTGTCAAGGCAGTGATGTTTTGCCAGCCTGCCTGCAGAGAGAAGAGGGAAGACTGGTGCATGTATTAGGAATACCCTGAGGGGGTAGTGGGTAGGATTGGGAAGGTACAGACCAGTAGAGTGGGTAGGATTGGGAAGGTACAGACCAGTAGAGTGGGTAGTGGGTAGGATGGGGAAGGTACAGACCAGTAGAGTGGGTAGTGGGTAGTGGGTAGGATGGGGAAGGTACAGACCAGGAGAGTGGGTAGTGGGTAGTGGGTAGGATGGGGAAGGTACAGACCAGGAGAGTGGGTAGGGAAGGGAAGGTACAGACCAGTAGAGTGGGTAGGATGGGGAAGGTACAGACCAGGAGAGTGGGTAGTGGGTAGGATGGGGAAGGTTCAGACCAGGAGAGTGGGTAGTGGGTAGTGGGTTGGGGATGGTACAGACCAGGAGAGTGGGTAGTTAGGGAAGGGAAGGTGTTTCCAGGAGAGTGGGTAGTTAGGGTGGGGTAGGTACAGACCAGGAGAGTGGTGTTAGGGTCCTGGTAGGGTGGGGATGGTACAGACCAGAGAAGTGGGTAGGGTGGGGATGGTACAGACCAGGAGAGTGGGTAGTGGGTAGGGCAGGGAAGGGATGGTTTCCAGGAGAGTGGGTAGTGGGTGGGGAAGGGAAGGTACAGACCAGGAGAGTGGGTAGTGGGTAGGGTGGGGAAGGTACAGACCAGAGAGACCAGCTGTTTCCCAGACTTGTTGTTTGTCTCAAAACATCAGTGTTACTGTGAAGGGGATTGGGGGAAATGCCACAGTGTATTGGATAAAGTTGTTGAGCGTTCAAAATGTGTTTCCTGTACGTGTGGAGTGTTGAAGAAATGTGTTTCCTGTACGTGTGGAGTGTTGAAGAAATGTGTTTCCTGTTTCTTACGTGTGGAGTGTTGAAGAAATGTGTTTCCTGTACGTGAGGAGTGTTGAAGAAATGTGTTTCCTGTAACGTGTGGAGTGTTGAAGAAATGTGTTTCCTGTACGTGTGGAGTGTTGAAGAAATGTGTTTCCTGTACGTGTGGAGTGTTGAAGAAATGTGTTTCCTGTACGTGTGGAGTGTTGAAGAAATGTGTTTCCTGTACGTGTGGAGTGTTGAAGAAATGTGTTTCCTGTACGTGTGGAGTGTTGAAGAAATGTGTTTCCTGTACGTGTGGAGTGTTGAAGAAATGTGTTTCCTGTACGTGTGGAGTGTTGAAGAAATGTGTTTCCTGTACGTGTGGAGAGTTGAAGAAATGTGTTTCCTGTACGTGTGGAGTGTTGAAGAAATGTGTTTCCTGTACGTGTGGAGTGTTGAAGAAATGTGTTTCCTGTACGTGTGAAGTGTTGAAGAAATGATGTTCTGAGTGTAAAAAACAAGTGTCTGATCTCATGGTTTTTGTTCTCTTGTCTTTCCAGGGTTCATAAATACGTGTGGAGGGACGTTAAAAGGACAGAACGGTACCATAGAAAGCCCAGGTTTCCCGTACGGATATCCCAACGGTGCCAACTGTACCTGGGTCATCGTAGCGGAACAAATGAACAGGATTCACATCGTTTTTCAATCTTTCGCCGTGGAAGAGGAGTACGATTTTTTATCTTTGTATGATGGACACCCACATCCGGCACACTTCCGGACGAGGTAAGAAATAACCGATCTCCCCGGGGAAAGAAGGCCTTGAAATAAGTCTGTTTGACGGAGCGGGGGGGAGGAGAGAGAGAGAGACAAAGAGAGAGAGACAGAGAGGGAGAGAGAGAGAGAGAGAGAGAGAGGGAGAGAGAGAGAGAGAGAGAGAGAGAGAGAGAGAGAGAGAGAGAGAGAGAGAGAGAGAGAGAGAGAGAGAGAGAGAGAGAGAGAGAGGAGAGAGAGAGACAGAGAGAGAGAGAGAGAGAGAGAGAGAGAGAAAGAGAGAGAGACAGAGACAGAAGAGAGAGAGAGAGAGAGGAGAGACAGAGAGACAGAGAGAGAGAGAGAGAGAGAGAGAGAGAGAGAGAGAGAGAGAGAGAGAGAGAGAGAGAGAGAGAGAGAGAGAGAGAGAGAGAGAGACGGATAATAGCGAGAGAGATACTGTAAATAGCACCAGGAGGGAGCTTCAATGGTGCTGATGCTAAAGTTCATCTTTCATTTTTTCCCCACAATGAATGTCTTGTTTGTGTCAGTGTGGTGACAGAAAGAGAGCAGTTTCATGCAGGGACTGTATTGTTGGGAGATCTATAGTCAGATCCACTGTTTCATAGAGGGACTGTATTGTTGGGAGATCTATAGTCAGATCCACTGTTTCATAGAGGGACTGTATTGTTGGGAGATCTATAGTCAGAACCACTGTTTCATAGAGGGACTGTATTGTTGGGAGATCTATAGTCAGAACCACTGTTTCATAGAGGGACTGTATTGTTGGGAGATCTATAGTCAGATCCACTGTTTCATAGAGGGACTGTATTGTTGGGAGATCTATAGTCAGATCCACTGTTTGTTGTTGGAGATCTATAGTCAGATCCACTGGACTGTATTGTTGGGAGATCTATAGTCAGATCCACTGTTTCATAGAGGGACTGTATTGTTGGGAGATCTATAGTCAGATCCACTGTTTCATAGAGGGACTGTATTGTTGGGAGATCTATAGTCAGATCCACTGTTTCATAGAGGGACTGTATTGTTGGGAGATCTATAGTCAGATCCACTGTTTCATAGAGGGACTGTATTGTTGGGAGATCTATAGTCAGATCCACTGTTTCATTGAGGGACTGTATTGTTGGGAGATCTATGAGTCAGTTACTGTTTCAGAGATCTCAGTGTCTGAGACTAAGCCCTGTTTCATGAGGGACTGTTATTGTAGCAGAGATCTCAGTGTCTGATACCAAGCCCTGCTTCATGAGGGACTGTTTGTTGGGAGATCAGAGATCTCAGTGTCTGATACCAAGCCCTGCTATGAGGTATTGTTATTGTAGCAGAGATCTCAGTGTCTGATACCAAGCCCTGCTATGAGGTGTTTGTTGTCTAGCAGAGATCTCAGTGTGTATTGTTGGGAGATCTATGTTTCATAGCTGATACCAAGCCCTGCTATGAGGTGTTATTGTGGCAGAGATCTCAGTGTCTGATACCAAGCCCTGCTATGAGGTGTTATTGTGGCAGAGATCTCAGTGTCTGATACCAAGCCCTGCTATGAGGTGTTATTGTAGCAGAGATCTCATAGTGTCTGATACCAAGCCCTGCTATGAGGTGTTATTGTAGCAGAGATCTCAGTGTCTGATACCAAGCCCTGCTATGAGGTGTTACTGTAGCAGAGATCTCAGTGTCTGATACCAAGCCCTGCTATGAGGTGTTATTGTAGCAGAGATCTCAGTGTCTGATACCAAGCCCTGCTATGAGGTGTTATGTGTAGCAGAGATCTCAGTGTCTGATACCAAGCCCTGCTATGAGGTGTTATTGTAGAGAGATCTCAGTGTCTGATACCAAGCCCTGCTATGAGGTGTTACTGTAGCAGAGATCTCAGTGTCTGATACCAAGCCCTGCTATGAGGTGTTATTGTAGCAGAGATCTCAGTGTCTGATACCAAGCCCTGCTATGAGGTGTTATTGTAGCAGAGATCTCAGTGTCTGATACCAAGCCCTGCTATGAGGTGTTATTGTAGCAGAGATCTCATAGTGTCTGAACACTCCAGAATGAATGGCACAGAGGAACAAAAAGCCCTGCTATGATTTATTTAGCAACATCCTGGAGTGTCTGAAATCAAGACATGAGGTCAGACACTAACGACAGCATTATTTCAGAGAAGAAGTGTCTGAACCAAAATGAAGGTATTCAAGACATAAAGATCTCATGTCTGGCCCTGCTATGATTATTTTGTTGTTGTCTCTGTCTTGTTAACATCTATAATGACTGAACCAAGCCCTGTGAACTTGTTATTATAATGACTGAGTCTCTGTCTTGTTAAGCCCTGTATAATGACTGTTAGTCTGAGTCTCTGTCTTGTTAACAAGCCCTATAATGAGGTGTCTACTGTCTTGTTAACAGTATAATGATATCTGTCTGATAACAGTATGAGGTGTTATTGTTGTCTCAGTGTCTTGTTAACAGTATAATGACCTGTTGTCTATGAGGTGTTATATGACTGGTCTGAGATCTCTGTCTTGTTAACAGTGTCTGTTAACAAGCCCTGTAATGAGGTGTTATGTCTTGTTAACAGTATAATCTCATTAGTCTGTTGTCTCCCTGTCTTGTTATTGTAGCAGTATCTAATGTCTGTTGTCTCTGTCTTGTTAACAGTATAAGACTGTTCTCAGTGTCTGATTAAAGCCCTAATGACTGTTATTGTTGCTCTGTCTTGTTAACAGTACCATGACTGTTATGAGGTGTCTCTGTCTTGTTAGCAGTATAATGACTGTGTCTGTTGTCTATGTCTTGTTAACAGTCTAATGACTGTTAGTCTGTTGTCAAGCTGTCTGAGGTGTTATTGTAGCAGTATCTCAGTGTCTGTACCAAGCCCTGCTATGAAGTGTTATTGTAGCAGAGATCTCATAGTCTTGTTACCAAGCCTATAATGACTGGTTGTTCTGTCTTGTTCACAGTATAATCTGTTAGTGTCTGAATGACTAAGCCCTTGTTCACTATAATGACTGTTAGTCTGTTGTCTCTGTCTTGTTACCAGTATAATGACTGTTATTGTCTGTTGTCTCTGTCTTGTTACCACAGTATAATGACTGTTAGTCTGTTGTCTCAGTGTCTTGTTACCAAGCCCTATAATGACTGTTAGTCAGTTGTCTCTGTCTTGTTACCAAGCCCTGCTATAAGGTGACTGTTAGTCTGTTGTCTCAGTGTCTGTTACCAAGCCCTAATGAGGTGTTACTGTCTGAGTCTCAGTGTCTTGTTAAGCCCTGCTATAATGACTATTAGTCTGTTGTCTCTGTCTTGTTACCAGTATAATGACTGTTAGTCTGTTGTCTCAGTTGTTAACAGTATAATGACCTGTTGAGGTGTTACTGTCTGTTGTCTCAGTGTCTGTTACCAAGCCCTATAATGACTGTTAGTCTGTTGTCTCAGTGTCTTGTTAACAGTATAATGACTATTAGTCTGTTGTCTCTGTCTTAGTGAAACAGTATAATGACAGAGTCAAAAAGCCTCTGTCTTTTATTATAATGACTGTGCCTGTTGTCTCTGTCTTGTTAACAGTATAATGACTGTTAGTCTGTATGTCTCTGTCTTGTTAAAGTATAGAGACTGAAGTCTGTTGTCTATGTCTTGTTAAACAGTATTCTGGGATTACTGTTAGTCTGTTGTCTCTGTCTTGTTAACAGTATAATGACTGTTAGACTGTTGTCTCTGTCTTGTTAACAGTATAATGACTGTTAGTCTGTTGTCTCTGTCTTGTTAACAGTATAATGACTGTTAGTCTGTTGTCTCTGTCTTGTTAACAGTATAATGACTGTTAGTCTGTTGTCTCTGTCTTGTTAACAGTATAATGACTGTTAGTCTGTTGTCTCTGTCTTGTTAACAGTATAATGACTGTTAGTCTGTTGTCTCTGTCTTGTTAACAGTATAATGACTGTTAGACTGTTGTCTATGTCTTGTTAACAGTATAATGACTGTTAGTCTGTTGTCTCTGTCTTGTTAACAGTATAATGACTGTTAGTCTGTTGTCTCTGTCTTGTTAACAGTATAATGACTGTTAGTCTGTTGTCTATGTCTTGTTAACAGTATAATGACTGTTAGTCTGTTGTCTCTGTCTTGTTAACAGTATAATGACTGTTAGTCTGTTGTCTGTCTTGTTAACAGTACAATGACTGTTAGTCTGTTGTCTCTGTCTTGTTAACAGTATAATGACTGTCTGTTGTCTCTGTCTTGTTAACAGTATAATGACTGTTAGTCTGTTGTCTCTGTCTTGTTAACAGTATAATGACTGTTGTCTCTGTCTTGTTAACAGTATAATGACTGTTAGTCTGTTGTCTCTGTCTTGTTAACAGTATAATGACTGTTAGTCTGTTGTCTCTGTCTTGTTAACAGTATAATGACTGTTGTCTCTGTCTTGTTAACAGTATAATGACTGTTGTCTCTGTCTTGTTAACAGTATAATGACTGTTAGTCTGTTGTCTCTGTCTTGTTAACAGTATAATGACTGTTAGTCTGTTGTCTCTGTCTTGTTAACAGTATAATGTCTGTTAGTCTGTTGTCTCTGTCTTGTTAACAGTATAATGTCTGTTAGTCTGTTGTCTCTGTCTTGTTAACAGTATAATGACTGTTAGTCTGTTGTCTCTGTCTTGTTAACAGTATAATGACTGTTAGTCTGTTGTCTCTGTCTTGTTAACAGTATAATGTCTGTTGTCTCTGTCTTGTTAACAGTATAATGACTGTTAGACTGTTGTCTCTGTCTTGTTAACAGTATAATGACTGTTGTCTCTCTGTCTTGTTAACAGTATAATGACTGTTGTCTCTGTCTTGTTAACAGTATAATGTCTGTTAGTCTGTTGTCTCTGTCTTGTTAACAGTATAATGACTGTTAGTCTGTTGTCTCTGTCTTGTTAACAGTATAATGACTGTTAGTCTGTTGTCTCTGTCTTGTTAACAGTATAATGTCTGTTAGTCTGTTGTCTCTGTCTTGTTAACAGTATAATGTCTGTTAGTCTGTTGTCTCTGTCTTGTTAACAGTATAATGACTGTTAGTCTGTTGTCTCTGTCTTGTTCACAGTATAATGTCTGTTGTCTCTGTCTTGTTAACAGTATAATGACTGTTAGTCTGTTGTCTCTGTCTTGTTAACAGTATAATGACTGTTAGTCTGTTGTCTCTGTCTTGTTCACAGTATAATGTCTGTTGTCTCTGTCTTGTTAACAGTATAATGACTGTTAGTCTGTTGTCTCTGTCTTGTTAACAGTATAATGACTGTTAGTCTGTTGTCTCTGTCTTGTTCACAGTATAATGACGGTTAGTCTGTTGTCCCTGTCTTGTTAACAGTATAATGACTATTAGTCTGTTGTCTCCATTTGTTTATCAGTATAAAAAATGGTTTCTTGCTGGCATTAGTATCTTAGATGTCGTCTCCTATCGTTATGCCCTCTAGCAAGGCACTTCACCCCTACATCTGGCATTAGTATCTTAGATACCGTCTCCTGTCTCCTATCGTCTCCTATGTTAGGCACTTAACCCCTACATCTGCTGCAGACCGAGCTGCTCCGCGACTGGTCTAACTTCTGAATAGAAAATAGATTTACGGCAGTTCACATCCTTGGTTAGAATCTCCTAGGTACTTTTGCTCATCTTATCGTCAAGGAGAAAGGAGTAACTAATTCTGTGAATGCAGGCAACAACATTTGCATACTGGTAGGACGTCTGCATTCTCCTAGACTCAGAACTAATCGTGCTCGTCAACGACAGTGGAAAACAGCGAGACTAAAATATTGGAGACAAAATAAATGGTCTGCTATTGATGGATTCCTCTAGATCCGTCCTTTATCTCTAAATAGCAACATTGTTCTTTGTGTCTTAGTCACACTCTTTTTATAGAAGACTTTTGAAGTGTTCAGTCCCAAATGGCACCCTATGCCCTATATAGTGCACTACTTTAGACCAGGGCCCTATCCCAGGGCTCTGGGTAAATTGTAGTGCACTGTGTAGGGAATAGGGGGCCCATTTGGGACGCTGATCCAGGATTTCTTTGTGACAGCGCTGTAGTGTGAGTTGTGCCACATAATGATAATTACAGCACATAACAGAAGGCTTACTGAGCCTCAGGCAGCTAGAAACTTACCAACCCACATTCAACCTACATACAGACACACAGGTATGTTACTACTGTAATTACTGAGCCTCAGGCAGCTAGAAACTTACCAACCCACATTCAACCTACATACAGACACACAGGTATGTTACTACTGTAATTACTGAGCCTCAGGCAGCTAGAAACTTACCAACCCACATTCAACCTACATACAGACACACAGGTATGTTACTACTGTAATTAGTGAGCATACAGACACACAGGTATGTTACTACTGTAATTAGTGAGCATACAGACACACAGGTATGTTACTACTGTAATTAGTGAGCATACAGACACACAGGTATGTTACTACTGTAATTAGTGAGCATACAGACACACAGGTATGTTACTACTGTAATTAGTGAGCATATAGACACACAGGTATGTTACTACTGTAATTAGTGAGCATATAGACACACAGGTATGTTACTACTGTAATTAGTGAACATACAGACACACAGGTATGTTACTACTGTAATTAGTGAGCATATAGACACACAGGTATATTACTACTGTAATTAGTGAGCATATAGACACACAGGTATGTTACTACTGTAATTAGTGAACATACAGACACACAGGTATGGTACTACTGTAATTAGTGAACATATAGACACACAGGTATGTTACTACTGTAATTAGTGAGCATATAGACACACAGGTATGTTACTACTGTAATTAGTGAACATACAGACACACAGGTATGGTACTACTGTAATTAGTGAACATACAGACACACAGGTGTGTTAATACTGTAATTAGTGAGCATACAGACACACAGGTATGTTACTACTGTAATTAGTGAGCATACAGACACACAGGTATGTTACTACTGTAATTAGTGAACATACAGACACACAGGTGTGTTACTACTGTAATTAGTGAACATATAAATAGGTATTGATATGTCTCAGTGATGTAGTAAAATAGGGAGGTTGATATGATATGGCTATAGGTGATGTAGTAAAATAAGGAGGTTGGTATGATATGGCTGTAGGTGATGTAGTAAAATAGGGAGGTTGATATGATATGGTTACCAGTGATGTAGTAAAATAAGGAGGTTGATATGATATGGCTACCAGTGATGTAGTAAAATAGGGAGGTTGATATGATATGGCTATAGGTGATGTAGTAAAATAGGGAGGTTGATATGATATGGCTATAGGTGATGTAGTTAAATAGGGAGGTTGATATGATATGGCTATAGGTGATGCAGTAAAATAGGGAGGTTGATATGATATGGCTACCAGTGATGTAGTAAAATAGGGAGGTTGATATGATATGGCTATAGGTGATGCAGTAAAATAGGGAGGTTGATATGATATGGCTACCAGTGATGTAGTAAAATAGGGAGGTTGATATGATATGGTTACCAGTGATGTAGTAAAATAGGAGGTTGATATGATATGGCTACCAGTGATGTAGTAAAATAGGCAGGTTGATATGATATGGCTACCAGTGATGTAGTAAAATAGGGAGGTTGATATGATATGGCTATAGGTGATGTAGTAAAATAGGGAGGTTGATATGATATGGCTATAGGTGATGTAGTAAAATAGAGAGGTTGATATGATATGGCTATAGGTGATGTAGTAGAATAGGGAGGTTGATATGATATGGTTACCAGTGATGTAGTAAAATAGGGAGGTTGATATGATATGGCTGTAGGTGATGTAGTAAAATAGGGAGGTTGATATGATATGGCTATAGGTGATGTAGTAAAATAGGGAGGTTGATATGATATGGCTACCAGTGATGTAGTAAAATAGGGAGGTTGATATGATATGGCTACCAGTGATGTAGTAAAATAGGGAGGTTGATATGATATGGCTACCAGTGATGTAGTAAAATAGGGAGGTTGATATGATATGGCTATAGGTGATGTAGTAAAATAGGGAGGTTGATATGATATGGCTATAGGTGATGTAGTAAAATAGAGAGGTTGATATGATATGGCTATAGGTGATGTAGTAGAATAGGGAGGTTGATATGATATGGTTACCAGTGATGTAGTAAAATAAGGAGGTTCCTGGTGACAGAAGTAATGCTCTCTATATGTTCAAATGGTTGATAATCACTCACATAAAATAAAAAAATACTTATTAGCTTGTTGTTTAGTTAATGTCTCTGTTCCTGATAGACAATTTATCTCTGTTTCATGTTACCTGTCTACAGTAGGGAGTAATCACTCTGTTTTACGTTACCTGTCTACAGTAGTTAGGGAGTAATCACTCTGTTTCACGTTACCTGTCTACAGTAGTTAGGGAGTAATCACTCTGTTTCACGTTACCTGTCTACAGTAGTTAGGGAGTAATCACTCTGTTTCACATTACCTGTCTACAGTAGTTAGGAGTAATCACTCTGTTTCACGTTACCTGTCTACAGTAGTTAGGAGTAATCACTCTGTTTCACATTACCTGTCTACAGTAGTTAGGAGTAATCACTCTGTTTCACATTACCTGTCTACAGTAGTTAGGGAGTAATCACTCTGTTTCATGTTACCTGTCTACAGTAGTTAGGAGTAATCACTCTGTTTCACGTTACCTGTCTACAGTAGAGAGTAATCACTCTGTTTCACGTTACCTGTCTACAGTAGGGAGTAATCACTCTGTTTCACGTTACCTGTCTACAGTAGTTAGGGAGTAATCACTCTGTTTCACGTTACCTGTCTACAGTAGTTAGGAGTAATCACTCTGTTTCACATTACCTGTCTACAGTAGTTAGAGTAATCACTCTGTTTTACGTTACCTGTCTACAGTAGTTAGGGAGTAATCACTCTGTTTCACGTTACCTGTCTACAGTAGTTAGGAGTAATCACTCTGTTTCACATTACCTGTCTACAGTAGTTAGGGAGTAATCACTCTGTTTCACGTTACCTGTCTACAGTAGTTAGGAGTAATCACTCTGTTTCATGTTACCTGTCTACAGTAGGGAGTAATCACTCTGTTTCACGTTACCTGTCTACAGTAGGAGTAATCACTCTGTTTCACGTTACCTGTCTACAGTAGTTAGGAGTAATCACTCTGTTTCACATTACCTGTCTACAGTAGGGAGTAATCACTCTGTTTCATGTTACCTGTCTACAGTAGGGAGTAATCACTCTGTTTCACGTTACCTGTCTACAGTAGTTAGGAGTAATCACTCTGTTTCATGTTACCTGTCTACAGTAGTTAGGAGTAATCACTCTGTTTCATGTTACCTGTCTACAGTAGTTAGGAGTAATCACTCTGTTTCACGTTACCTGTCTACAGTAGTTAGGAAGTAATCACTCTGTTTCACGTTACCTGTCTACAGTAGTTAGGGAGTAATCACTCTGTTTCACGTTACCTGTCTACAGTAGTTAGGGAGTAATCACTCTGTTTCACATTACCTGTCTACAGTAGTTAGGAGTAATCACTCTGTTTCACGTTACCTGTCTACAGTAGGGAGTAATCACTCTGTTTCACGTTACCTGTCTACAGTAGTTAGGGAGTAATCACTCTGTTTCACGTTACCTGTCTACAGTAGTTAGGAGTAATCACTCTGTTTCACGTTACCTGTCTACAGTAGTTAGGGAGTAATCACTCTGTTTCACGTTACCTGTCTACAGTAGTTAGGGAGTAATCACTCTGTTTCACGTTACCTGTCTACAGTAGTTAGGAGTAATCACTCTGTTTCACGTTACCTGTCTACAGTAGTTAGGGAGTAATCACTCTGTTTCATGTTACCTGTCTACAGTAGTTAGGAGTAATCACTCTGTTTCACGTTACCTGTCTACAGTAGTTAGGAGTAATCACTCTGTTTCACGTTACCTGTCTACAGTAGTTAGGGAGTAATCACTCTGTTTCACGTTACCCGTCTACAGTAGTTAGGAGTAATCACTCTGTTTCACGTTACCTGTCTACAGTAGTTAGGAGTAATCACTCTGTTTCACATTACCTGTCTACAGTAGTTAGGGAGTAATCACTCTGTTTCACGTTACCTGTCTACAGTAGTTAGGAGTAATCACTCTGTTTCACGTTACCTGTCTACAGTAGTTAGGGAGTAATCACTCTGTTTTACGTTACCTGTCTACAGTAGTTAGGGAGTAATCACTCTGTTTCATGTTACCTGTCTACAGTAGTTAGGGAGTAATCACTCTGTTTCACGTTACCTGTCTACAGTAGTTAGGGAGTAATCACTCTGTTTCACATTACCTGTCTACAGTAGTTAGGGAGTAATCACTCTGTTTCACGTTACCTGTCTACAGTAGGGAGTAATCACTCTGTTTCACGTTACCTGTCTACAGTAGTTAGGGAGTAATCACTCTGTTTCACATTACCTGTCTACAGTAGTTAGGGAGTAATCACTCTGTTTCACGTTACCTGTCTACAGTAGTTAGGAGTAATCACTCTGTTTCACGTTACCTGTCTACAGTAGTTAGGGAGTAATCACTCTGTTTCACGTTACCTGTCTACAGTAGTTAGGGAGTAATCACTCTGTTTCATGTTACCTGTCTACAGTAGGGAGTAATCACTCTGTTTCATGTTACCTGTCTACAGTAGGGAGTAATCACTCTGTTTCACATTACCTGTCTACAGTAGGGAGTAATCACTCTGTTTCACGTTACCTGTCTACAGTAGTTAGGGAGTAATCACTCTGTTTCACGTTACCTGTCTACAGTAGTTAGGGAGTAATCACTCTGTTTTACGTTACCTGTCTACAGTAGTTAGGGAGTAATCACTCTGTTTCACGTTACCTGTCTACAGTAGTTAGGGAGTAATCACTCTGTTTCACGTTACCTGTCTACAGTAGTTAGGGAGTAATCACTCTGTTTCATGTTACCTGTCTACAGTAGTTAGGGAGTAATCACTCTGTTTCACGTTACCTGTCTACAGTAGTTAGGGAGTAATCACTCTGTTTCACGTTACCTGTCTACAGTAGTTAGGGAGTAATCACTCTGTTTCACGTTACCTGTCTACAGTAGGGAGTAATCACTCTGTTTCATGTTACCTGTCTACAGTAGTTAGGGAGTAATCACTCTGTTTCACGTTACCTGTCTACAGTAGGGAGTAATCACTCTGTTTCACGTTACCTGTCTACAGTAGTTAGGGAGTAATCACTCTGTTTCACATTACCTGTCTACAGTAGTTAGGAGTAATCACTCTGTTTCACATTACCTGTCTACAGTAGTTAGGAGTAATCACTCTGTTTCACGTTACCTGTCTACAGTAGTTAGGGAGTAATCACTCTGTTTCACGTTACCTGTCTACAGTAGGGAGTAATCACTCTGTTTCACGTTACCTGTCTACAGTAGGGAGTAATCACTCTGTTTCACGTTACCTGTCTACAGTAGTTAGGAGTAATCACTCTGTTTCATGTTACCTGTCTACAGTAGTTAGGGAGTAATCACTCTGTTTCACGTTACCTGTCTACAGTAGTTAGGAGTAATCACTCTGTTTCACGTTACCTGTCTACAGTAGGGAGTAATCACTCTGTTTTACGTTACCTGTCTACAGTAGTTAGGGAGTAATCACTCTGTTTTACGTTACCTGTCTACAGTAGTTAGGAGTAATCACTCTGTTTCACGTTACCTGTCTACAGTAGTTAGGGAGTAATCACTCTGTTTCACGTTACCTGTCTACAGTAGTTAGGAAGTAATCACTCTGTTTCACATTACCTGTCTACAGTAGTTAGGGAGTAATCACTCTGTTTCATGGCCTTCATCAGGTTGTTTTTCTATTGTCTTTACAGTTAAAACGACATGTGTCAGCCTATGGCTTTCATCAGGTTGTTTTTCTATTGTCTTTACAGTTAAAACGACATGTGTCAGCCTATGGCCTTCATCAGGTTGTTTTTCTATTGTCTTTACAGTTAAAACGACATGTGTCAGCCTATGGTCTTCATCAGGTTGTTTTTCTATTGTCTTTACAGTTAAAACGACATGTGTCAGCCTATGGCCTTCATCAGGTTGTTTTTCTATTGTCTTTACAGTTAAAACGACATGTGTCAGCCTATGGCCTTCATAGGGTTGTTTTTCTATTGTCTTTACAGTTAAAACGACATGTGTCAGCCTATGGCCTTCATCAGGTTGTTTTTCTATTGTCTTTACAGTTAAAACGACATGTGTCAGCCTATGGCCTTCATCAGGTTGTTTTTCTATTGTCTTTACAGTTAAAACGACATGTGTCAGCCTATGGCCTTCATCAGGTTGTTTTTCTATTGTCTTTACAGTTAAAAACGACATGTGTCAGCCTCTTGTTTCATGGCTTTCATCAGGTTGTTTTTCTATTGTCTTTACAGTTAAAACGACATGTGTCAGCCTATGGCCTTCATCAGGTTGTTTTTCTACTGTCTTTACAGTTAAAACGACATGTGTCAGCCTATGGCCTTCATCAGGTTGTTTTTCAATTGTCTTTACAGTTAAAACGACATGTGTCAGCCTATGGCCTTCATCAGGTTGTTTTTCAATTGTCTTTACAGTTAAAACGACATGTGTCAGCCTATGGCCTTCATAGGGTTGTTTTTCTATTGTCTTTACAGTTAAAACGACATGTGTCAGCCTATGGCCTTCATCAGGTTGTTTTTCTATTGTCTTTACAGTTAAAACGACATGTGTCAGCCTATGGCTTTCATCAGGTTGTTTTTCAATTGTCTTTACAGTTAAAACGACATGTGTCAGCCTATGGCCTTCATCAGGTTGTTTTTCAATTGTCTTTACAGTTAAAACGACATGTGTCAGCCTATGGCCTTCATCAGGTTGTTTTTCAATTGTCTTTACAGTTAAAACGACATGTGTCAGCCTATGGCCTTCATCAGGTTGTCTTTCTATTGTAATTACAGTTAAAAACGACATGTGTCAGCCTATGGCCTTCATCAGGTTGTTTTTCTATTGTCTTTACAGTTAAAACGACATGTGTCAGCCTATGGTCTTCATCAGGTTGTTTTTCTATTGTCTTTACAGTTAAAACGACATGTGTCAGCCTATGGCCTTCATCAGGTTGTTTTTCTATTGTCTTTACAGTTAAAACGACATGTGTCAGCCTATGGCCTTCATAGGGTTGTTTTTCTATTGTCTTTACAGTTAAAACGACATGTGTCAGCCTATGGCCTTCATCAGGTTGTTTTTCTATTGTCTTTACAGTTAAAACGACATGTGTCAGCCTATGGCCTTCATCAGGTTGTTTTTCTATTGTCTTTACAGTTAAAACGACATGTGTCAGCCTATGGCCTTCATCAGGTTGTTTTTCTATTGTCTTTACAGTTAAAACGACATGTGTCAGCCTATGGCTTTCATCAGGTTGTTTTTCTATTGTCTTTACAGTTAAAACGACATGTGTCAGCCTATGGCCTTCATCAGGTTGTTTTTCTACTGTCTTTACAGTTAAAACGACATGTGTCAGCCTATGGCCTTCATCAGGTTGTTTTTCAATTGTCTTTACAGTTAAAACGACATGTGTCAGCCTATGGCCTTCATCAGGTTGTTTTTCAATTGTCTTTACAGTTAAAACGACATGTGTCAGCCTATGGCCTTCATAGGGTTGTTTTTCTATTGTCTTTACAGTTAAAACGACATGTGTCAGCCTATGGCCTTCATCAGGTTGTTTTTCTATTGTCTTTACAGTTAAAACGACATGTGTCAGCCTATGGCTTTCATCAGGTTGTTTTTCAATTGTCTTTACAGTTAAAACGACATGTGTCAGCCTATGGCCTTCATCAGGTTGTTTTTCAATTGTCTTTACAGTTAAAACGACATGTGTCAGCCTATGGCCTTCATCAGGTTGTTTTTCAATTGTCTTTACAGTTAAAACGACATGTGTCAGCCTATGGCCTTCATCAGGTTGTCTTTCTATTGTAATTACAGTTAAAACGACATGTGTCAGCCTATGGCCTTCATCAGGTTGTTTTTCTATTGTCTTTACAGTTAAAACGACATGTGTCAGCCTATGGCCTTCATCAGGTTGTTTTTCAATTGTCTTTACAGTTAAAACGACATGTGTCAGCCTATGGCCTTCATCAGGTTGTTTTTCTATTGTCTTTACAGTTAAACGACATGTGTCAGCCTATGGCCTTCATCAGGTTGTTTTTCTATTGTCTTTACAGTTAAAACGACATGTGTCAGCCTATGGCCTTCATAGGGTTGTTTTTCTATTGTCTTTACAGTTAAAACGACATGTGTCAGCCTATGGCCTTCATCAGGTTGTTTTTCTATTGTCTTTACAGTTAAAACGACATGTGTCAGCCTATGGCCTTCATCAGGTTGTTTTTCAATTGTCTTTACAGTTAAAACGACATGTGTCAGCCTATGGCCTTAATAGGGTTGTTTTTCTATTGTCTTTACAGTTAAAACGACATGTGTCAGCCTATGGCCTTCATCGGGTTGTTTTTCAATTGTCTTTACAGTTAAAACGACATGTGTCAGCCTATGGCCTTCATCAGGTTGTTTTTCTATTGTCTTTACAGTTAAAACGACATGTGTCAGTTTATGGTCTTCATCAGGTTGTCTTTCTATTGTCTTTACAGTTAAAACGACATGTGTCAGCCTATGGCCTTCATCAGGTTGTTTTTCAATTGTCTTTACAGTTAAAATGACATGTGTCAGCCTATGGCCTTCATCAGGTTGTCTTTCTATTGTCTTTACAGTTAAACGACATGTGTCAGCCTATGGCCTTCATCAGGTTGTTTTTCTATTGTCTTTACAGTTAAAACGACATGTGTCAGCCTATGGCCTTCATCAGGTTGTTTTTCTATTGTCTTTACAGTTAAAACGACATGTGTCAGCCTATGGCCTTCATCAGGTTGTTTTTCAATTGTCTTTACAGTTAAAACGACATGTGTCAGCCTATGGCCTTCATCAGGTTGTTTTTCAATTGTCTTTACAGTTAAAACGACATGTGTCAGCCTATGGCCTTCATAGGGTTGTTTTTCTATTGTCTTTACAGTTAAAACGACATGTGTCAGCCTATGGCCTTCATCAGGTTGTTTTTCAATTGTCTTTACAGTTAAAATTACATGTGTCAGCCTATGGCCTTCATCAGGTTGTCTTTCTATTGTCTTTACAGTTAAAACGACATGTGTCAGCCTATGGCCTTCATCAGGTTGTTTTTCAATTGTCTTTACAGTTAAAACGACATGTGTCAGCCTATGGCCTTCATCAGGTTGTTTTTCAATTGTCTTTACAGTTAAAACGACATGTGTCAGCCTATGGCCTTCATCAGGTTGTCTTTCTATTGTAATTACAGTTAAAACGACATGTGTCAGCCTATGGCCTTCATCAGGTTGTTTTTCTATTGTCTTTACAGTTAAAACGACATGTGTCAGCCTATGGCCTTCATCAGGTTGTTTTTCAATTGTCTTTACAGTTAAAACGACATGTGTCAGCCTATGGCCTTCATCAGGTTGTTTTTCTATTGTCTTTACAGTTAAAACGACATGTGTCAGCCTATGGCCTTCATCAGGTTGTTTTTCTATTGTCTTTACAGTTAAAACGACATGTGTCAGCCTATGGCCTTCATAGGGTTGTTTTTCTATTGTCTTTACAGTTAAAACGACATGTGTCAGCCTATGGCCTTCATCAGGTTGTTTTTCTATTGTCTTTACAGTTAAAACGACATGTGTCAGCCTATGGCCTTCATCAGGTTGTTTTTCAATTGTCTTTACAGTTAAAACGACATGTGTCAGCCTATGGCCTTAATAGGGTTGTTTTTCTATTGTCTTTACAGTTAAAACGACATGTGTCAGCCTATGGCCTTCATCGGGTTGTTTTTCAATTGTCTTTACAGTTAAAACGACATGTGTCAGCCTATGGCCTTCATCAGGTTGTTTTTCTATTGTCTTTACAGTTAAAACGACATGTGTCAGTTTATGGTCTTCATCAGGTTGTCTTTCTATTGTCTTTACAGTTAAAACGACATGTGTCAGCCTATGGCCTTCATCAGGTTGTTTTTCAATTGTCTTTACAGTTAAATGACATGTGTCAGCCTATGGCCTTCATCAGGTTGTCTTTCTATTGTCTTTACAGTTAAAACGACATGTGTCAGCCTATGGCCTTCATCAGGTTGTTTTTCTATTGTCTTTACAGTTAAAACGACATGTGTCAGCCTATGGCCTTCATCAGGTTGTTTTTCTATTGTCTTTACAGTTAAAACGACATGTGTCAGCCTATGACCTTCATCAGGTTGTTTTTCAATTGTCTTTACAGTTAAAAACGACATGTGTCAGCCTATGGCCTTCATCAGGTTGTTTTTCAATTGTCTTTACAGTTAAAACGACATGTGTCAGCCTATGGCCTTCATAGGGTTGTTTTTCTATTGTCTTTACAGTTAAAACGACATGTGTCAGCCTATGGCCTTCATCAGGTTGTTTTTCAATTGTCTTTACAGTTAAAATTACATGTGTCAGCCTATGGCCTTCATCAGGTTGTCTTTCTATTGTCTTTACAGTTAAAACGACATGTGTCAGCCTATGGCCTTCATCAGGTTGTTTTTCTATTGTCTTTACAGTTAAACGACATGTGTCAGCCTATGGCCTTCATCAGGTTGTTTTTCTATTGTCTTTACAGTTAAAACGACATGTGTCAGCCTATGGCGTTCATCAGGTTGTTTTTCTACTGTCTTTACAGTTAAACGACATGTGTCAGCCTATGGCCTTCATCCGGTTGTTTTTTAATTGTCTTTACAGTTAAAACGACATGTGTCAGCCTATGGCCTTCATCAGGTTGTCTTTCTATTGTCTTTACAGTTAAAACGACATGTGTCAGCCTATGGCCTTCATCAGGTTGTTTTTCTATTGTCTTTACAGTTAAAAACGACATGTGTCAGCCTATGGCCTTCATCAGGTTGTTTTTCTATTGTCTTTACAGTTAAAACGACATGTGTCAGCCTATGGCCTTCATCAGGTTGTTTTTCTATTGTCTTTACAGTTAAAACGACATGTGTCAGCCTATGGCCTTCATCAGGTTGTTTTTCTATTGTCTTTACAGTTAAAACGACATGTGTCAGCCTATGGCCTTCATCAGGTTGTTTTTCTATTGTCTTTACAGTTAAAACGACATGTGTCAGCCTATGGCCTTCATCAGGTTGTTTTTCAATTGTCTTTACAGTTAAAACGACATGTGTCAGCCTATGGCCTTCATCAGGTTGTTTTTCTATTGTCTTTACAGTTAAAACGACATGTGTCAGCCTATGGCCTTCATCAGGTTGTTTTTCTATTGTCTTTACAGTTAAAACGACATGTGTCAGCCTATGGCTTTCATCAGGTTGTTTTTCAATTGTCTTTACAGTTAAAACGACATGTGTCAGCCTATGGCCTTCTTCAGGTCGTTTTTCTATTGTCTTTACAGTTAAATGACATGTGTCAGCCTATGGCCTTCATCAGGTTGTTTTTCAATTGTCTTTACAGTTAAAACGACATGTGTCAGCCTATGGCTTTCATCAGGTTGTTTTTCAATTGTCTTTACAGTTAAAACGACATGTGTCAGCCTATGGCCTTCATCAGGTTGTCATTCTATTATCTTTACAGTTAAAACGACATGTGTCAGCCTATGGCCTTCATTAGGTTGTTTTTCTATTCTCTTTACAGTTAAAACGACATGTGTCAGCCTATGGCCTTCATCAGGTTGTTTTTCTATTGTCTTTACAGTTAAAACGACATGTGTCAGCCTATGGCTTTCATCAGGTTGTTTTTCAATTTTCTTTACAGTTAAAATGACATGTGTCAGCCTATGGCCTTCATCAGGTTGTCTTTCTATTGTCTTTACAGTTAAAACGACATGTGTCAGCCTATGACCTTCATCAGGTTGTTTTTCAATTGTCTTTACAGTTAAAAACGACATGTGTCAGCCTATGGCTTTCATCAGGTTGTTTTTCAATTTTCTTTACAGTTAAAACGACATGTGTCAGCCTATGGCTTTCATCAGGTTGTTTTTCAATTTTCTTTACAGTTAAAACGACATGTGTCAGCCTATGGCCTTCATCAGGTTGTCTTTCTATTGTCTTTACAGTTAAAACGACATGTGTCAGCCTTAATCAGGTTGTCTTTCTATTGTCTTTACATTTTAAACGACATGTGTCAGCCTATGGCCTTCATCAGGTTGTCTTTCTATTGTCTTTACAGTTAAAACGACATGTGTCAGCCTATGGCCTTCATCAGGTTGTTTTTCTATTGTCTTTACAGTTAAAACGACATGTGTCAGCCTATGGCTTTCATCAGGTTGTTTTTCAATTGTCTTTACAGTTAAAACGACATGTGTCAGCCTATGGCCTTCTTCAGGTCGTTTTTCTATTGTCTTTACAAGTTAAAATGACATGTGTCAGCCTATGGCCTTCATCAGGTTGTTTTTCAATTGTCTTTACAGTTAAAACGACATGTGTCAGCCTATGGCTTTCATCAGGTTGTTTTTCAATTGTCTTTACAGTTAAAACGACATGTGTCAGCCAATGGCCTTCATCAGGTTGTCATTCTATTATCTTTACAGTTAAAACGACATGTGTCAGCCTATGGCCTTCATTAGGTTGTTTTTCTATTCTCTTTACAGTTAAAACGACATGTGTCAGCCTATGGCCTTCATCAGGTTGTTTTTCTATTGTCTTTACAGTTAAAACGACATGTGTCAGCCTATGGCTTTCATCAGGTTGTTTTTCAATTTTCTTTACAGTTAAAATGACATGTGTCAGCCTATGGCCTTCATCAGGTTGTCTTTCTATTGTCTTTACAGTTAAAACGACATGTGTCAGCCTATGACCTTCATCAGGTTGTTTTTCAATTGTCTTTACAGTTAAAACGACATGTGTCAGCCTATGGCTTTCATCAGGTTGTTTTTCAATTTTCTTTACAGTTAAACGACATGTGTCAGCCTATGGCTTTCATCAGGTTGTTTTTCAATTTTCTTTACAGTTAAAACGACATGTGTCAGCCTATGGCCTTCATCAGGTTGTCTTTCTATTGTCTTTACAGTTAAAACGACATGTGTCAGCCTATGGCCTTAATCAGGTTGTCTTTCTATTGTCTTTACAGTTAAAACGACATGTGTCAGCCTATGACCTTCATCAGGTTGTTTTTCAATTGTCTTTACATTTAAAACGACATGTGTCAGCCTATGGCCTTCATCAGGTTGTCTTTCTATTGTCTTTACAGTTAAAACGACATGTGTCAGCCTATGTCCTTCATCAGGTTGTCTTTCTATTGTCTTTACAGTTAAAACGACATGTGTCAGCCTATGGCCTTCATCAGGTTGTTTTTCTATTGTCTTTACAGTTAAAACGACATGTGTCAGCCTATGGCTTTCATCAGGTTGTTTTTCAATTTTCTTTACAGTTAAAACGACATGTGTCAGCCTATGGCCTTCATCAGGTTGTCTTTCTATTGTCTTTACAGTTAAAACGACATGTGTCAGCCTATGACCTTCATCAGGTTGTTTTTCAATTGTCTTTACAGTTAAAACGACATGTGTCAGCCTATGGCTTTCATCAGGTTGTTTTTCAATTTTCTTTACAGTTAAAACGACATGTGTCAGCCTATGGCTTTCATCAGGTTGTTTTTCAATTTTCTTTACAGTTAAAACGACATGTGTCAGCCTATGGCCTTCATCAGGTTGTCTTTCTATTGTCTTTACAGTTAAAACGACATGTGTCAGCCTATGTCCTTCATCAGGTTGTCTTTCTATTGTCTTTACAGTTAAAACGACATGTGTCAGCCTATGGCCTTCATCAGGTTGTTTTTCTATTGTCTTTACAGTTAAAACGACATGTGTCAGCCTATGGCTTTCATCAGGTTGTTTTTCAATTTTCTTTACAGTTAAAACGACATGTGTCAGCCTATGGCCTTCATCAGGTTGTCTTTCTATTGTCTTTACAGTTAAAACGACATGTGTCAGCCTATGACCTTCATCAGGTTGTTTTTCAATTGTCTTTACAGTTAAAACGACATGTGTCAGCCTATGGCTTTCATCAGGTTGTTTTTCAATTTTCTTTACAGTTAAAACGACATGTGTCAGCCTATGGCTTTCATCAGGTTGTTTTTCAATTTTCTTTACAGTTAAAACGACATGTGTCAGCCTATGGCCTTCATCAGGTTGTCTTTCTATTGTCTTTACAGTTAAAACGACATGTGTCAGCCTTAATCAGGTTGTCTTTCTATTGTCTTTACATTTTAAACGACATGTGTCAGCCTATGGCCTTCATCAGGTTGTCTTTCTATTGTCTTTACAGTTAAAACGACATGTGTCAGCCTATGGCCTTCATCAGGTTGTTTTTCTATTGTCTTTACAGTTAAAACGACATGTGTCAGCCTATGGCTTTCATCAGGTTGTTTTTCAATTGTCTTTACAGTTAAAACGACATGTGTCAGCCTATGGCCTTCTTCAGGTCGTTTTTCTATTGTCTTTACAGTTAAAATGACATGTGTCAGCCTATGGCCTTCATCAGGTTGTTTTTCAATTGTCTTTACAGTTAAAACGACATGTGTCAGCCTATGGCTTTCATCAGGTTGTTTTTCAATTGTCTTTACAGTTAAAACGACATGTGTCAGCCAATGGCCTTCATCAGGTTGTCATTCTATTATCTTTACAGTTAAAACGACATGTGTCAGCCTATGGCCTTCATTAGGTTGTTTTTCTATTCTCTTTACAGTTAAAACGACATGTGTCAGCCTATGGCCTTCATCAGGTTGTTTTTCTATTGTCTTTACAGTTAAAACGACATGTGTCAGCCTATGGCTTTCATCAGGTTGTTTTTCAATTTTCTTTACAGTTAAAATGACATGTGTCAGCCTATGGCCTTCATCAGGTTGTCTTTCTATTGTCTTTACAGTTAAAACGACATGTGTCAGCCTATGACCTTCATCAGGTTGTTTTTCAATTGTCTTTACAGTTAAAACGACATGTGTCAGCCTATGGCTTTCATCAGGTTGTTTTTCAATTTTCTTTACAGTTAAAACGACATGTGTCAGCCTATGGCTTTCATCAGGTTGTTTTTCAATTTTCTTTACAGTTAAAACGACATGTGTCAGCCTATGGCCTTCATCAGGTTGTCTTTCTATTGTCTTTACAGTTAAAACGACATGTGTCAGCCTATGGCCTTAATCAGGTTGTCTTTCTATTGTCTTTACATTTAAAACGACATGTGTCAGCCTATGGCCTTCATCGGGTTGTCTTTCTATTGTCTTTACATTTAAAACGACATGTGTCAGCCTATGGCCTTCATCAGGTTGTTTTTCTATTCTCTTTACAGTTAAAACGACATGTGTCAGCCTATGGCCTTAATCAGGTTGTCTTTCTATTGTCTTTACATTTAAAACGACATGTGTCAGCCTATGGCCTTCATCAGGTTGTCTTTCTATTGTCTTTACATTTAAAACGACATGTGTCAGCCTATGGCCTTCATCAGGTTGTTTTTCTATTGTCTTTACAGTTAAAACGACATGTGTCAGCCTATGGCCTTCATCAGGTTGTTTTTCTTTTGTCTTTACAGTTAAAATGACATGTGTCAGCCTATGACCTTCATCAGGTTGTTTTTCAATTGTCTTTACAGTTAAAACGACATGTGTCAGCCTATGACCTTCATCAGGTTGTTTTTCAATTGTCTTTACATTTAAAACGACATGTGTCAGCCAATGGCCTTCATCAGGTTGTTTTTCTATTGTCTTTACAGTTAAAACGACATGTGTCAGCCTATGGCCTTCATCAGGTTGTCTTTCTATTGTCTTTACAGTTAAAACGACATGTGTCAGCCTATGTCCTTCATCAGGTTGTCTTTCTATTGTCTTTACAGTTAAAACGACATGTGTCAGCCTATGGCCTTCATCAGGTTGTTTTTCTATTGTCTTTACAGTTAAAACGACATGTGTCAGCCTATGGCTTTCATCAGGTTGTTTTTCAATTTTCTTTACAGTTAAAACGACATGTGTCAGCCTATGGCCTTCATCAGGTTGTCTTTCTATTGTCTTTACAGTTAAAACGACATGTGTCAGCCTATGACCTTCATCAGGTTGTTTTTCAATTGTCTTTACAGTTAAAACGACATGTGTCAGCCTATGGCTTTCATCAGGTTGTTTTTCAATTTTCTTTACAGTTAAAAACGACATGTGTCAGCCTATGGCTTTCATCAGGTTGTTTTTCAATTTTCTTTACAGTTAAAACGACATGTGTCAGCCTATGGCCTTCATCAGGTTGTCTTTCTATTGTCTTTACAGTTAAAACGACATGTGTCAGCCTTAATCAGGTTGTCTTTCTATTGTCTTTACATTTTAAACGACATGTGTCAGCCTATGGCCTTCATCAGGTTGTCTTTCTATTGTCTTTACATTTAAAACGACATGTGTCAGCCTATGGCCTTCATCAGGTTGTTTTTCTATTGTCTTTACAGTTAAAACGACATGTGTCAGCCTATGGCCTTAATCAGGTTGTCTTTCTATTGTCTTTACATTTAAAACGACATGTGTCAGCCTATGGCCTTCATCAGGTTGTCTTTCTATTGTCTTTACATTTAAAACGACATGTGTCAGCCTATGGCCTTCATCAGGTTGTTTTTCTATTGTCTTTACAGTTAAAACGACATGTGTCAGCCTATGGCCTTCATCAGGTTGTTTTTCTATTGTCTTTACAGTTAAAACGACATGTGTCAGCCTATGACCTTCATCAGGTTGTTTTTCAATTGTCTTTACAGTTAAAACGACATGTGTCAGCCTATGACCTTCATCAGGTTGTTTTTCAATTGTCTTTACATTTAAAACGACATGTGTCAGCCTATGGCCTTCATCAGGTTGTTTTTCTATTGTCTTTACAGTTAAAACGACATGTGTCAGCCTATGGCTTTCATCAGGTTGTTTTTCAATTTTCTTTACAGTTAAAACGACATGTGTCAGCCTATGGCCTTCATCAGGTTGTCTTTCTATTGTCTTTACAGTTAAAACGACATGTGTCAGCCTTAATCAGGTTGTCTTTCTATTGTCTTTACAGTTAAAACGACATGTGTCAGCCTATGGCCTTCATCAGGTTGTTTTTCTATTGTCTTTACAGTTAAAACGACATGTGTCAGCCTATGGCTTTCATCAGGTTGTTTTTCAATTGTCTTTACAGTTAAAACGACATGTGTCAGCCTATGGCCTTCTTCAGGTCGTTTTTCTATTGTCTTTACAGTTAAAATGACATGTGTCAGCCTATGGCCTTCATCAGGTTGTTTTTCAATTGTCTTTACAGTTAAAACGACATGTGTCAGCCTATGGCTTTCATCAGGTTGTTTTTCAATTGTCTTTACAGTTAAAACGACATGTGTCAGCCAATGGCCTTCATCAGGTTGTCATTCTATTATCTTTACAGTTAAAACGACATGTGTCAGCCTATGGCCTTCATTAGGTTGTTTTTCTATTCTCTTTACAGTTAAAACGACATGTGTCAGCCTATGGCCTTCATCAGGTTGTTTTTCTATTGTCTTTACAGTTAAAACGACATGTGTCAGCCTATGGCTTTCATCAGGTTGTTTTTCAATTTTCTTTACAGTTAAAATGACATGTGTCAGCCTATGGCCTTCATCAGGTTGTCTTTCTATTGTCTTTACAGTTAAAACGACATGTGTCAGCCTATGACCTTCATCAGGTTGTTTTTCAATTGTCTTTACAGTTAAAACGACATGTGTCAGCCTATGGCTTTCATCAGGTTGTTTTTCAATTTTCTTTACAGTTAAAACGACATGTGTCAGCCTATGGCTTTCATCAGGTTGTTTTTCAATTTTCTTTACAGTTAAAACGACATGTGTCAGCCTATGGCCTTCATCAGGTTGTCTTTCTATTGTCTTTACAGTTAAAACGACATGTGTCAGCCTATGGCCTTAATCAGGTTGTCTTTCTATTGTCTTTACATTTAAAACGACATGTGTCAGCCTATGGCCTTCATCAGGTTGTCTTTCTATTGTCTTTACATTTAAAACGACATGTGTCAGCCTATGGCCTTCATCAGGTTGTTTTTCTATTCTCTTTACAGTTAAAACGACATGTGTCAGCCTATGGCCTTAATCAGGTTGTCTTTCTATTGTCTTTACATTTAAAACGACATGTGTCAGCCTATGGCCTTCATCAGGTTGTCTTTCTATTGTCTTTACATTTAAAACGACATGTGTCAGCCTATGGCCTTCATCAGGTTGTTTTTCTATTGTCTTTACAGTTAAAACGACATGTGTCAGCCTATGGCCTTCATCAGGTTGTTTTTCTTTTGTCTTTACAGTTAAAATGACATGTGTCAGCCTATGACCTTCATCAGGTTGTTTTTCAATTGTCTTTACAGTTAAAACGACATGTGTCAGCCTATGGCTTTCATCAGGTTGTTTTTC
The DNA here is from genome assembly GCF_023373465.1 of Oncorhynchus keta. Taxonomy (NCBI): domain Eukaryota; kingdom Metazoa; phylum Chordata; class Actinopteri; order Salmoniformes; family Salmonidae; genus Oncorhynchus; species Oncorhynchus keta. Next base: position 97,567 of record NW_026291016.1, on the reverse strand, counting down.
AATTTTCTTTACAGTTAAAACGACATGTGTCAGCCTATGGCTTTCATCAGGTTGTTTTTCAATTTTCTTTACAGTTAAAACGACATGTGTCAGCCTATGGCCTTCATCAGGTTGTCTTTCTATTGTCTTTACAGTTAAAACGACATGTGTCAGCCTATGACCTTCATCAGGTTGTTTTTCAATTGTCTTTACAGTTAAAACGACATGTGTCAGCCTATGGCTTTCATCAGGTTGTTTTTCAATTTTCTTTACAGTTAAAACGACATGTGTCAGCCTATGGCTTTCATCAGGTTGTTTTTCAATTTTCTTTACAGTTAAAACGACATGTGTCAGCCTATGGCCTTCATCAGGTTGTCTTTCTATTGTCTTTACAGTTAAAACGACATGTGTCAGCCTTAATCAGGTTGTCTTTCTATTGTCTTTACATTTTAAACGACATGTGTCAGCCTATGGCCTTCATCAGGTTGTCTTTCTATTGTCTTTACATTTAAAACGACATGTGTCAGCCTATGGCCTTCATCAGGTTGTTTTTCTATTGTCTTTACAGTTAAAACGACATGTGTCAGCCTATGGCCTTAATCAGGTTGTCTTTCTATTGTCTTTACATTTAAAACGACATGTGTCAGCCTATGGCCTTCATCAGGTTGTCTTTCTATTGTCTTTACATTTAAAACGACATGTGTCAGCCTATGGCCTTCATCAGGTTGTTTTTCTATTGTCTTTACAGTTAAAACGACATGTGTCAGCCTATGGCCTTCATCAGGTTGTTTTTCTATTGTCTTTACAGTTAAAACGACATGTGTCAGCCTATGACCTTCATCAGGTTGTTTTTCAATTGTCTTTACAGTTAAAACGACATGTGTCAGCCTATGACCTTCATCAGGTTGTTTTTCAATTGTCTTTACATTTAAAACGACATGTGTCAGCCTATGGCCTTCATCAGGTTGTTTTTCTATTGTCTTTACAGTTAAAACGACATGTGTCAGCCTATGGCCTTCATCAGGTTGTCTTTCTATTGTCTTTACAGTTAAAACGACATGTGTCAGCCTATGTCCTTCATCAGGTTGTCTTTCTATTGTCTTTACAGTTAAAACGACATGTGTCAGCCTATGGCCTTCATCAGGTTGTTTTTCTATTGTCTTTACAGTTAAAACGACATGTGTCAGCCTATGGCTTTCATCAGGTTGTTTTTCAATTTTCTTTACAGTTAAAACGACATGTGTCAGCCTATGGCCTTCATCAGGTTGTCTTTCTATTGTCTTTACAGTTAAAACGACATGTGTCAGCCTATGACCTTCATCAGGTTGTTTTTCAATTGTCTTTACAGTTAAAACGACATGTGTCAGCCTATGGCTTTCATCAGGTTGTTTTTCAATTTTCTTTACAGTTAAAACGACATGTGTCAGCCTATGGCCTTCATCAGGTTGTCTTTCTATTGTCTTTACAGTTAAAACGACATGTGTCAGCCTATGGCCTTAATCAGGTTGTCTTTCTATTATCTTTACATTTAAAACGACATGTGTCAGCCTATGGCCTTCATCAGGTTGTCTTTCTATTGTCTTTACATTTAAAACGACATGTGTCAGCCTATGGCCTTCATCAGGTTGTTTTTCTATTGTCTTTACAGTTAAAACGACATGTGTCAGCCTATGGCCTTAATCAGGTTGTCTTTCTATTGTCTTTACATTTAAAACGACATGTGTCAGCCTATGGCCTTCATCAGGTTGTCTTTCTATTGTCTTTACATTTAAAACGACATGTGTCAGCCTATGGCCTTCATCAGGTTGTTTTTCTATTGTCTTTACAGTTAAAACGACATGTGTCAGCCTATGGCCTTCATCAGGTTGTTTTTCTATTGTCTTTACAGTTAAAACGACATGTGTCAGCCTATGACCTTCATCAGGTTGTTTTTCAATTGTCTTTACAGTTAAAACGACATGTGTCAGCCTATGACCTTCATCAGGTTGTTTTTCAATTGTCTTTACATTTAAAACGACATGTGTCAGCCTATGGCCTTCATCAGGTTGTTTTTCTATTGTCTTTACAGTTAAAACGACATGTGTAAGCCTATGGCCTTCATCAGGTTGTCTTTCTATTGTCTTTACAGTTAAAACGACATGTGTCAGCCTATGGCTTTCATCAGGTTGTTTTTCAATTTTCTTTACAGTTAAAACGACATGTGTCAGCCTATGGCCTTCATCAGGTTGTTTTTCTATTGTCTTTACATTTAAAACGACACGTGTCAGCCTATGGCCTTAATGTACTATAGTTATTAATAACTAAATGTCAGTCTGGTAAGCATAATGTACAATAGTTATTAAAAAAAAAAAAACTTAAATGCCAGTCTGGTAAACATAATGTACTATAGTTATTAAAAATTAAATGCCAGTCTGGTAAACATAATGTACTATAGTTATTAATAACTAAATGTCAGTCTGGTAAGCATAATGTACAATAGTTATTAAAAATTAAATGCCAGTCTGGTAAACATAATGTACTATAGTTATTAAAAAATTAAATGCCAGTCTGGTGAATGAGATTTTGTTTCACAAGTAAATACAAAAATGATTGGCATCCCTGTCAATGAACCATTTGTTTGTGGTATTTGATTAGTGCTTGGGGTTATGGGTTATGTGCTTGGGGTTATGGGTTATGTGCTTGGGGTTATGGGTTATGTGCTTGGGGGGAGAGGGAGAGAGCTTGGGGAGATGGGAGGGGAGAGGGGGGGAGGGGGGCAGAGAGAGGGGAGAGAGAGGGGGAGAGGGGGAGGGAGAGTGGGGTTAGGGGAGAGAGGGGGGGATGACAGAGAGAGGGGTTAGAGGGGGGGAGAGGGAGGGGTTATGGGGGGACGACAGAGAGAGAGGGAGAGAGAGGGGGGAGGGGGGAGGGGGTTAGAGGGAGGGAGAGAGCTTGGGGTTATGGGGACGACAGAGAGAGTTGGGGAGAGAGAGGGGGAGAGGGGGAGGGAGAGAGAGAGAGGGGGAGGGAGGGAGGAAGGGAGAGAGAGAGAGGAGAGAGAGGGAGGGAGAGAGGGGGGAGGGAGGGAGAGAGGGGGAGGGAGGGAGGGAGGGAGGGAAGGAGGGAGGGGGAGGGAGAGAGAGAGGGAACGACAGAGAGAGAGGGAGAGAGAGGGGGGGGTGGGAGGGAGGGAGAGAGAGGGGGAACGGAGAGAGAGAGAGAGAGGGGGGGGGGAGGGAGGGAGGGAGGGAGAGAGAGGGAACGACAGAGAGAGGGGGTGGGTAGAGGGTGAGGGAGGGAGGGAGGGAGAGAGAGAGGGGGGAGAGGGGGAGGGAGGGAGGGAGGGAGGGAGAGAGAGAGCTAGAGAGAGGGGGGAAGGGGGGAAGGGGGGAGAGGAAGGGAGAGAGATAAAGAGAGGGAAAGACAGAGAGAGAGGGGAGAGGGGGGGGAGGGAGGGAGAGAGAGAGAGGGGGGAGAAGGGGAGGGAGGGAGGGAGGGAGGGAGGCAGGGAGGGAGATAGAGAGGGAAAGACAGAGAGAGAGAGAGAGAGAGAGAGAGAGGGGGGGGAGGGAGGGAGAGAGAGAGGAAGGAGAGAGATAAAGAGAGGGAAAGACAGAAAGAGAGGGAGAGAGAGGGGGGAGGGAGGGGAGAGAGATAAAGAGAGGGAAAGACAGAGAGAGAGAGAGGGGGGGGGGGAGGAAGGGAGAGAGATAAAGAGAGGGAAAGACAGAGAGAGAGAGGGAGAAAGAGAGGGTTAGGGCCATGCATGTTGCTCTCTCTCTGTGGCTTGTGTCTCAGTAAGTCAGTAATCAGACCGGTGGCTCTGCGACAGGTAGTTTCGCCTCTGATGTGTAGTGTGTTCAGGTGTTTGAAAGCGCTGCTCGTGTTCAGGCAATCAGTTGCAGCATCCCTCATAGTAATTCAGCTGCCGGGTTGTAAACCAGACGACCATTGCGGCTCCGGCGGGATCAGACAGGCTCAGACATTCAGGTTCCCTACTCACGCTGACATTATGGCTTTATTGTGGTGGGATACGCACTTGAATGAAGATGGGTGAATGGGTGTCATTTCACTGATGCCTGGCTGTGGATGTGTGGAGATGCATCATGTCTCAGGTATAATGGGCTTTTTCATCCATTATTTTGAGTGATACATGTAGGAACGTTACCTGCTTTGGTGGCTGTGAAATAAACTGCAATACACCAGTCAATACACCAGTCAATACACCAGTCAATACACCAGTCAATACACCAGTCAATACACCAGTCAATACACCAGTCAATACACCAGTCGGCAATACACCAGTCAATACACCAGTCAATACACCAGTCAATACACCAGTCAATACACCAGTCAATACACCAGTCAATACACCAGTCTGCAATACACCAGTCAATACACCAGTCAATACACCAGTCAATACACCAGTCAATACACCAGTCAATACACCAGTCTGCAATACACCAGTCAATGAGTCAATACACCAGTCAATATACACCAGTCTGCAATACACCAGTCAATACACCAGTCAATACACCAGTCTGCAATACACCAGTCAATACACCAGTCTGCAATACACCAGTCAATACACCAGTCAATACACCAGTCTGCAATACACCAGTCAATACACCAGTCTGCAATACACCAGTCAATACACCAGTCAATACACCAGTCTGCAATACACCAGTCAATACACCAGTCAATACACCAGTCAATACACCAGTCTGCAATACACCAGTCAATACACCAGTCTGCAATACACCAGTCAATACACCAGTCAATACACCAGTCAATACACCAGTCAATACACCAGTCAATACACCAGTCTGCAATACACCAGTCAATACACCAGTCAATACACCAGTCAATACACCAGTCTGCAATACACCAGTCAATACACCAGTCAATACACCAGTCTGCAATACACCAGTCAATACACCAGTCTGCAATACACCAGTCAATACACCAGTCAATACACCAGTCTGCAATACACCAGTCAATACACCAGTCTGCAATACACCAGTCAATACACCAGTCAATACACCAGTCTGCAATACACCAGTCAATACACCAGTCAATACACCAGTCAATACACCAGTCTGCAATACACCAGTCAATACACCAGTCTGCAATACACCAGTCAATACACCAGTCAATACACCAGTCAATACACCAGTCAATACACCAGTCAATACACCAGTCTGCAATACACCAGTCAATACACCAGTCAATACACCAGTCTGCAATACTCCAGTCTGCAATACACCAGTCTGCAATACACCAGTCTGCAATACACCAGTCTGCAATACACCAGTCAATACACCAGTCTGCAATACACCAGTCAATACACCAGTCAATACACCAGTCAATACACCAGTCTGCAATACACCAGTCAATACACCAGTCAATACACCAGTCCGTTATACACCAGTCAATACACCAGTCTGCAGTACACCAGTCAATACACCAGTCTGCAGTACAGTCAATACACCAGTTAATACAGCAGTCTGCAGTACACCAGTCAATACACCAGTCAATACACCAGTCTGCAGTACACCAGTCAATACACCAGTCAATACACCAGTCTGCAGTACACCAGTCAATACAGCAGTCAATACACAAGTCAATACACCAGTCTGCAGTACACCAGTCAATACACCAGTCTGCAGTACACCAGTCAATACAGCAGTCAATACACAAGTCAATACACCAGTCTGCAGTAACCAGTCAATACACCAGTCTGCAGTACACCAGTCAATACACCACAGCAGTCTGCAGTACACCAGTCAATACACCAGTCAATACACCAGTCTGCAGTGTCAATACACCAGTCAATACACCAGTCTGCAGTACACCAGTCAATACAGCAGTCAATACACAAGTCAATACACCAGTCTGCAGTACACCAGTCAATACACCAGTCTGCAGTACACCAGTCAATACACCAGTCAATACACCAGTCAATACACCAGTCTGGTATACACCAGTCTGCAATACACCAGTCAATACACCCGTCAATACACCTGTCAATACACCAGTCAATACACCAGTCTGCAATACACCATTCTGCAATACACCAGTCTGCAATACACCAGTATGCAATACACCAGTCAATACACCAGTCAATACACCAGTCTGCAATACACCAGTCAATACACCAGTCAATACACCAGTCAATACACCTGTCAATACACCAGTCAATACACCAGTCTGCAATACACCAGTCAATACACCAGTCTGCAATACACCAGTCAATACACCAGTCTGCAATACACCAGTCAATACACCAGTCTGCAATACACCAGTCTGTAATACACCAGTCAATACACCAGTCAATACACCAGTCAATACACCTGTCAATACACCCGTCAATACACTAGTCTGCAATACACCAGTCTGCAATACACCAGTCTGCAATACACCAGTCTGCAATACACCAGTCAATACACCTGTCAATACACCAGTCAATACACCCATCAATACACCAGTCTGCAATACACCAGTCTGGTATACACCAGTCAGCAATACACCAGTCTGCAATACACCAGTCAATACACCAGTCTGCAATACACCAGTCAATACACCAGTCAATACACCAGTCTGCAATAAACCAGTCAATACACCTGTCAATACACCAGTCTGCAATACACCCGTCAATACACCAGTCAATACACCTGTCAATACGCCAGTCAATACACCAGTCTGCAATACACCCGTCAATACACCAGTCAATACACCTGTCAATACGCCAGTCAATACACCAGTCATTACACCAGTCTGCAATACACCAGTCTGCAATACACCCGTCAATACACCAGTCAATCCACCAGTCAATACACCAGTCTGCAATACACCAGTCAATACACCAGTCTGCAGTACACCAGTCAATACACCAGTCAATACACCAGTCAATACACCAGTCAATACACCTGTCAATACACCAGTCTGCAATACACCATATATATATATTTTATATATACACCAGTCAATAAACCAGTCAATACTCCTGTCAATACTCCTGTCAATACACCAGTCAATACACCAGTCAATACACCAGTCAATACACCAGTCAATACATCAGTCAATACACCAGTCAATACACAAGACAATACACCTGTCAATACTCCTGTCAATACTCCTGTCAATACATCAGTCAATACACCAGTCAATACACAAGACAATACACCTGTCAATACTCCTGTCAATACATCAGTCAATACACCAGTCAATACACAAGACAATACACCTGTCAATACTCCTGTCAATACACAGTCAATACACAGTCAATACACCAGTCAATACACCAGTCAATACATCAGTCAATAAACCAGTCAATACACCAGTCAATACACCTGTCAATACACCAGTCAATACACCAGTCTGCAATACACCTGTCAATACACCAGTCAATACACCTGTCAATACACCAGTCAATACACAAGACAATACACCTGTCAATACACCAGTCAATACACCAGTCTGCAATACACCAGTCAATACACCAGTCAATACACCAGGCAATACACCAGTCAATACACAAGACAATACACCTGTCAATACTCCTGTCAATACACCAGTCAATACTCCTGTCAATACTCCAGTCAATACATCAGTCAATACACCAGTCAATACACCTGTCAATACACCAGTCAATACACCAGTCAATACACCAGTCTGCAATACACCATTCTGCAATACACCAGTCAATACACCAGTCAATACACCAGTCAATACACCAGTCAATACTCCTGTCAATACACCAGTCAATACTCCTGTCAATACTCCAGTCAATACATCAGTCAATACACCAGTCAATACACCTGTCAATACACCAGTCTGCAATACACCAGTCAATACACAAGACAATACTCCTGTCAATACTCCTGTCAATACACCAGTCAATACACCAGTCAATACATCAGTCAATACACCAGTCAATACACCAGTCAATACACCAGTCAATACACCAGTCTGCAATACACCTGTCAATACACCAGTCAATACACCAGTCAATACACCAGTCAATACACCAGTCAATACTCCTGTCAATACACCAGTCGATACACCAGTCAATACATCAGTCAATACACCAGTCAATACACCAGTCAATACACCAGTCAATACACCAGTCAATACACCAGTCAATACACCAGTCAATACACCAGTCAATACACCAGTCAATACACCAGTCAATACACCAGTCAATACACCAGTATGACAAAAGGTAATTTCAATACACCTGCTCATGGTTCATTTTCACTAATTCAGTTTGTTGTCAGGTGCTGTGCTGTTTGTGAGTCAGTTTGTTGTCATTTTTTCCTTAATGAATGCTCAGAGTTTGTTGTCAGGTGCAGAATTTTTGTTGCTCAGTCAGGTGCTGTCAGGTGCTCAGTGTCCTTTAATTTTCCAATAGATCTGTGTGGCTCCATGACTTACTAACAGCCGTCTAGGGTTCAGAGTGGTGGGGGTCTGTGTGGGCACGCACACACACACACCATGACTTACTAACAGCCGTCTAGTTAAAGACCACAAGGTCTCTGGTTCCCGCGCAGCACACGTTCTTGTCCATGCGCACACACACACGCACACACACACACGCACACACACACACACACACACACACACACACACACACACACACACACACACACACACACACACACACACACACACACACACACACACACACACACACACACACACACACACACACACACACACACACACACACACACACACACACACACACACATTGATTTATCAGCCTCTCATATCATATAACTTCTATTTGACATCTGTAGGTTCTACATTTTCATCCCATTCGACGTTAACTAGAGCGAGAAGGTTAGATAAAAATGTACGATAGACATGTTATGGGCTGAACGTCTCTGGGGTGGAATTTAAAAAAGAAACGCACTCTGGGATTTCACTAGCTATTGTTGAGTCTCCATGCACCCCACAGCTAAGAAAAGTATGGCTTGTCGAAATGTTCCTCCTGAGATTTCACCGTAGGGGACCCCCCCCCCCCACGCATTTCTGCCCTGAAATTATGTTCTCCCCTGTTGCCAACAGCGATCTGCACCCAGCTTGTTGTGTTTGTCTGGGTTGGTGTGGTGTTGACAGTCAGACTTCTCTGTCTGGGACTGGGAGTCAGAGAGTATGTCTAAAATGGCACCCTATTCCCTATTTCCTCCATAGGGTATGGTCAAACGTAGTGCACTAAAAGGGAATAGGGTGCCATAGGGTGTGGTCAAACGTAGTGCACTAAAGGGAGTAGGGTGCCATAGGGTATGGTCAAACGTAGTGCACTAAAGGGAGTAGGGTGCCATAGGGTATGGTCAAACGTAGTGCACTAAAGGGAGTAGGGTGCCATAGGGTATGGTCAAACGTAGTGCACTAAAGGGAGTAGGGTGCCATAGGGTGTGGTCAAACGTAGTGCACTAAAGGGAATAGGGTGCCATAGGGTGTGGTCAAACGTAGTGCACTAAAGGGAGTAGGGTGCCATAGGGTGTGGTCAAACGTAGTGCACTAAAGGGAGTAGGGTGCCATAGTGCCTGGTCTAAAGTAGTGTACTATATAGGGAATAGGGTTCTATAGGGTGTGGTCAACCGCCTCCTCCTCCTACGGTGTTACTGCCAAACCGGAGATGTTGCTCTGAGTCTCTACCCGACTACCTGTCATGGACTAGCTCGCTACATCAAGGTAGAGGGACTGTACTCTACCACAAGGCTGAGAGTCTGAAGGTAGAGGGACTGTATTCTACCACAGGGCTGAGAGTCTGAAGGTAGAGGGACTGTACTCTACCACAGGGCTGAGAGTGAATGAAGAGGGACTGTACTCTACCACAGGGCTGAGTGTCTGAAGGTAGAGGGACTGTACTCTACCACAGGGCTGAGAGTGAATGAAGAGGGACTGTACTCTACCACAGGGCTGAGTGTCTGAAGGTAGAGGGACTGTACTCTACCACAAGGCTGAGAGTCTGAAGGTAGAGGGACTGTACTCTACCACAAGGCTGAGAGTCTGAAGGTAGAGGGACTGTACTCTACCACAGGGCTGAGAGTCTGAAGGTAGAGGGACTGTACTCTACCACAGGGCTGAGAGTCTGAAGGTAGAGGGACTGTATTCTACCACAGGGCTGAGAGTCTGAAGGTAGAGGGACTGTACTCTACCACAGGGCTGAGAGTCTGAATGAAGAGGGACTGTACTCTACCACAGGGCTGAGTGTCTGAAGGTAGAGGGACTGTACTCTACCACAGGGCTGAGAGTCTGAAGGTAGAGGGACTGTACTCTACCACAGGGCTGAGAGTCTGAATGTAGAGGGACTGTACTCTACCACAGGGCTGAGAGTCTGAAGGTAGAGGGACTGTATTCTACCACAGGGCTGAGAGTGAATGAAGAGGGACTGTATTCTACCACAGGGCTGAGAGTCTGAAGGAAGAGGGACTGTACTCTACCACAGGGCTGAGAGTCTGAAGATAGAGGGACTGTAGTCTCTACCACAGGGCTGAGAGTGAATGTAGAGGGACTACCCATCATGAGGTAGATGGAGATAGAGGGACTGTACTACCACAGGGCTGAGAGTCTGAAGGTAGAGGGACTGTACTCTACCACAGGGCTGAGAGTCTGAAGGTAGAGGGACTGTACTCTACCACAGGGCTGAGAGTCTGAAGGTAGAGGGACTGTATTCTACCACAGGGCTGAGAGTCTGAAGGTAGAGGGACTGTATTCTACCACAGGGCTGATAGTCTGAATGTAGAGGGACTGTACTCTACCACAGGGCTGAGAGTCTGAATGTAGAGGGACTGTACTCTACCACAGGGCTGAGAGTCTGAAGGTAGAGGGACTGTACTCTACCACAGGGCTGAGAGTCTGAAGGTAGAGGGACTGTACTCTACCACAGGGCTGAGAGTGAATGAAGAGGGACTGTACTCTACCACAGGGCTGAGTGTCTGAAGGTAGAGGGACTGTACTCTACCACAGGGCTGAGAGTCTGAAGGTAGAGGGACTGCATTCTACCACAGGGCTGAGAGTCTGAATGTAGAGGGACTGTACTCTACCACAGGGCTGAGAGTCTGAAGGTAGAGGGACTGTACTCTACCACAGGGCTGAGAGTGAATGAAGAGGGACTGTACTCTACCACAGGGCTGAGTGTCTGAAGGTAGAGGGACTGTACTCTACCACAGAGCTGAGAGTCTGAAGGTAGAGGGACTGCATTCTACCACAGGGCTGAGAGTCTGAATGTAGAGGGACTGTACTCTACCACAGGGCTGAGAGTCTGAATGTAGAGGGACTGTACTCTACCACAGGGCTGAGAGTCTGAATGTAGAGGGACTGTACTCTACCACAGGGCTGAGTGTCTGAAGGTAGAGGGACTGTACTCTACCACAGGGCTGAGAGTCTGAAGGTAGAGGGACTGTATTCTACCACAGGGCTGAGAGTGAATGAAGAGGGACTGTATTCTACCACAGGGCTGAGAGTCTGAAGGAAGAGGGACTGTAGCCTACCCATCATGGGGTAGATGGAGATAGAGGGACTGTAGTCTACCCATCATGGGGTAGATGGAGGTAGAGGGACTGTAGTCTACCCATCATGGGGTAGATGGAGATAGAGGGACTGTAGTCTACCCATCATGGGGTAGATGGAGGTAGAGGGACTGTAGTCTACCCATCATGAGGTAGATGGAGATAGAGGGACTGTAGTCTACCCATCATGGGGTAGATGGAGGTAGAGGGACTGTAGTCTACCCATCATGGGGTAGATGGAGATAGAGGGACTGTAGTCTACCCATCATGGGGTAGATGGAGATAGAGGGACTGTAGTCTACCCATCATGGGGTAGATGGAGATAGAGGGACTGTAGTCTACCTATCATGGGGTAGATGGAGATAGAGGGACTGTAGTCTACCCATCATGGGGTAGATGGAGGTAGAGGGACTGTAGTCTACCCATCATGGGGTAGATGGAGATAGAGGGACTGTAGTCTACCCATCATGGGGTAGATGGAGATAGAGGGACTGTAGTCTACCTATCATGGGGTAGATGGAGATAGAGGGACTGTAGTCTACCCATCATGGGGTAGATGGAGATAGAGGGACTGTAGTCTACCCATCATGGGGTAAATGGAGATAGAGGGACTGTAGTCTACCTATCATGGGGTAGATGGAGATAGAGGGACTGTAGTCTACCCATCATGGGGTAGATGGAGATAGAGGGACTGTAGTCTACCCATCATGGGGTAGATGGAGATAGAGGGACTGTAGTCTACCTATCATGGGGTAGATGGAGATAGAGGGACTGTAGTCTACCTATCATGGGGTAGATGGAGATAGAGGGACTGTAGTCTACCCATCATGGGGTAGATGGAGATAGAGGGACTGTAGTCTACCCATCATGGGGTAGATGGAGATAGAGGGACTGTAGTCTACCCATCATGGGGTAGATGGAGATAGAGGGACTGTAGTCTACCCATCATGGGGTAGATGGAGATAGAGGGACTGTAGTCTACCTATCATGGGGTAAATGGAGATAGAGGGACTGTAGTCTACCTATCATGGGGTAGATGGAGATAGAGGGACTGTAGTCTACCTATCATGGGGTAGATGGAGATAGAGGGACTGTAGTCTACCCATCATGGGGTAGATGGAGATAGAGGGACTGTAGTCTACCCATCATGGGGTAGATGGAGATAGAGGGACTGTAGTCTACCCATCATGGGGTAGATGGAGATAGAGGGACTGTAGTCTACCCATCATGGGGTAGATGGAGATAGAGGGACTGTAGTCTACCCATCATGGGGTAGATGGAGATAGAGGGACTGTAGTCTACCCATCATGGGGTAGATGGAGATAGAGGGACTGTAGTCTACCCATCATGGGGTAGATGGAGATAGAGGGACTGTAGTCTACCTATCATGGGGTAGATGGAGATAGAGGGACTGTAGTCTACCCATCATGGGGTAAATGGAGATAGAGGGACTGTACGTCTACCCATCATGGGGTAGATGGAGATAGAGGGACTGTAATCTACCCATCATGGGGTAGATGGAGATAGAGGGACTGTAGTCTACCCATCATGGGGTAGATGGAGATAGATGGACTGTAATCTACCCACCATGGGGTAGATGGAGATAGAGGGACTGTAATCTACCCACCATGGGGTAGATGGAGATAGAGGGACTGTAATCTACCCATCATGGGGTAAATGAAGGACGAGTGGCTGTCTCTCATTCTCTCTCACTTACCCCCTCCCTCGCCCCCTCTCTGTCTCTCTCTCTCTCCTCTCTGTACCTGTGTGTTCTGCTCTGTCGGTAATTAGTCCCCCAGTGGGTCCAAACCACCCTGTGGATCTGGTTTAAAGAGTAAACAGCATGTTATGACTAAGTGGAAATAACGCTTTCACACGGAGCCCTTTTCTGAGGGAAGATAATGACAGAGGGTTGGCCAGTGAGAAGTAGTGGGCGTTATTGTCTGACTTAAGTCATATATGGAACCCTATTCCCTACTTTAGTGCACTACTTTTGACCAGGGCTCATAGGGAATAGGGTGCCATTTGACCAGGGCCCATAGGGAATAGGGCCCATAGGGAATAGGGGGCCATTTGACCAGGGCCCATAGGGAATAGGGCCCATAGGGAATAGGGTGCCATTTGACCAGGGCCCATAGGGAATAGGGCCCATAGGGAATAGGGGGCCATTTGACCAGGGCCCATAGGGAATAGGGCCCATAGGGAATAGGGAATAGGGTGCCATTTGACCAGGGCCCATAGGGCCCAAATAGGGGCCATTTGACCATAGGGAATAGGGGGGGAATAGGGGCCATTTGACCAAGGCCCATAGGGAATAGGGCCCATTTGAGGGCCCATAGGGAATAGGGGGCCATTTGACCAGGGCCCATAGGGAATAGGGGGACATTTGACTAGGGCCCTGTTTACTAAGCCAGACCAGAGACAGACCTATTTTATTAGGAAAATGTCAGACCAGAGTTAAATACCACCTGATGAGACCATGTAACCATGGTAGTTAAATATCACCTGATGAGACCATGTTACCATGGTAGTTAAATACCATCTGATGAGACCATGTAACCATGGTAGTTAAATATCACCTGATGAGACCATGTTACCATGGTAGTTAAATACCATCTGATGAGACCATGTAACCATGGTAGTTAAATACCATCTGATGAGACCATGTTACCATGGTAGTTAAATACCATCTGATGAGACCATGTAACCATGGTAGTTAAATACCATCTGATGAGACCATGTAACCATGGTAGTTAAATACCATCTGATGAGACCATGTAACCATGGTAGTTAAATACCATCTGATGAGACCATGTTACCATGGTAGTTAAATACCAGTCTCTAGTGTTACTACAATACCAGTCTCTAGTGTTACTATAAATACCATTCTCTATAGAGACTATAATACCATACCCTAGTAAAACTGACCATCCTGATGAGACCATTTGTAACCATGTCATTTAAAAATAGCCTCCTGATGAGACTCAACAAATTGGTAGTCTAAATGCAATCCGTTTTGTCACCAAAGCCCCATATACTTAAATACCATCTGATGAGACCATGTTGGCTGGTAGTTAATACTCATCTGAAACCCACTGGCTCCAGGTCATCTAAAGACCCTGCTGGTAAAGTCCCCCTATCTCAGCTGGTTGGTCACCATAGCATCTCCCATGAGACCATGCTCCAGCAGGTTATCTCATCTGTCAGACCAAAACCATGGTAGTTCTTTGGCCATCTCCTTCCAGTTCTCTGCTGCCAATGACTGGAACGAACTAAAAAATCTCTGAAACTGGAAACACTTATCTCCCTCACTAGCTTTGAGACCAACTGTCAGAGTATCTTAAGATTACTGCACCTGACATGAGCCCACCTATAATTTAGTTAAACAACTACCTCTTTCCCAGACTGTATTTAATGTATTTATTTATTTTGCTCCTTTGAGACACCCCATTATTTTTATTTCTACTTTGCACATTCTTCCATTGCAAAACTACCATTCCAGTGTTTTACTTGCTATATTGTAGTTACTTTGCCACCATGGCCTTTTTTTTTTGCCATTCCCCCCTTCTCACCTAATTTGCTCATCTGATAGACTTGTTTATACTGTATTATTGACTGTATGTTTGTTTTACTCCATGTGTAACTCTGTGTCGTTGTATCTGATGAACTGCTTTGCTTTATCTTGGCCAGGTCGCAGTTGTAAATGAGAACTTGTTCTCAACTTGCCTACCTGGTTAAATAAGGGTGAAATAAAATAAAATAAATAAAATACTATAATACCAGTCTCTAGTGTTACTACCAGTCTCTATGTTACTATGATACCAGTCTCTAGTGTTACTACAATACCAGTCTCTAGTGTTACTATAAAACCAGTCTCTAGTGTTACTACAATACCACTCTCTAGTGTTACTATAATATCAGTCTCTAGTGTTACTATAATACCAGTCTCTAGTGCTACTACAATACCAGTCTCTAGTGTTACTATAATACCGGTCTCTAGTGTTACTATAATACCAGTCTCTATAGTGTTACTATAATACCAGTCTCTAGTGTTACTACAATACCAGTCTCTATAGTGTTACTACAATACCAGTCTCTCTAGTGTTACTATAATACCAGTCTCTAGTGTTACTATAATACCAGTCTCTAGTGTTACTACAATACCGGTCTCTAGTGTTACTATAATACCAGTCTCTAATGTTACTATAATACCAGTCTCTAGTGTTACTATAATACCAGTCTCTAGTGTTACCATAATACCAGTCTCTAGTGTTACTACAATACCAGTCTTTAGTGTTACTACAATACCAGGCTCTATAGTGATACTACAATACCAGTCTCTAGTGTTACTACAATACCAGTCTCTATGGTGTTACTACAATACCAGTCTCTAGTGTTACTATAATACCAGTCTCTAGTGTTACTATAATACCAGTCTCTAGTGTTACTATAATACCAGTCTCTAGTGTTACTATAATACCAGTGTCTATGGTGTTACTACAATACCAGTCTCTATAGTGTTACTATAATACCAGTCTCTAGTGTTACTACAATACCAGTCTCTGGTGTTACTACAATACCAGTCTCTAGTGTTACTATAATACCAGGGTCTATGGTGTTACTACAATACCAGTCTCTATAGTGTTACTATAATACCAGTCTCTAGTGTTACTACAATACCAGTCTCTAGTTTTACTACAATACCAGTCTCTAGTGTTACTACAATACCCATCTCTAGTGTTACTACAATACCAGTCTCTAGTGTTACTATAATACCAGTCTCTAGTGTTACTACAATACCAGTCCCTAGTGTTACTACAATACCAGTCTCTAGTGTTACTACAATACCAGTCTCTAGTGTTACTATAATACCCGTCTCTAGTGGTACTATAATACCAGTCTCTAGTGTTACTATGATACCAGTCTATAGTGTTACTATAATACCAGTCTCTAGTGTTACTATAATACCAGTCTCTAGTGTTACTATAATACCAGTCTCTAGTGTTACTATAATACCAGTCTCTAGTGTTACTACAATACCAGTCTCTATGTTGTTACTACAATACCAGTCTCTATGTTACTATAATACCAGTCTCTAGTGTTACTATAATACCAGTCTCTAGTGTTACTATAATACCAGTCTCTAGTGTTACTACAATACCAGTCTATAGTGTTACTATAATACCAGTCTCTAGTGTTACTATAATACCATTCTCTAGTGTTACTACATTACCAGTCTCTAGGTGTTACTACAATACCAGTCTCTAGTGTTACTATAATACCAGTCTCTAGTGTTACTACAATACCAGTCTCTATAGTGTTACTATAATACCAGTCTCTAGTGTTACTATAATACCAGTCTCTAGTGTTACTATGATTTTTTATTTATTTTATTTCACCTTTATTTAACCAGGTAGGCTAGTTGAGAACAAGTCTCATTTACAACTGCGACCTGGCCAAGATAAAGCATAGCAGTGTGAACAGACAACACAGAGTTACACATGGAGTAAACAATTTAGCAAGTCAATAACTCAGTAGAAAAAAATGGGCAGTCTATATACAATGTTACAAAAGGCATGAGGAGGTAGGCAATAATACAGTTTTGCAGATTAACACTGGAGTGATAAATGATCAGATGGGCATGTACAGGTAGAGATATTGGTGTGCAAAAGAGCAGAAAAGTAAACTAATAAAAACAGTATAAAAACAGTATGGGAATGAGGTAGGTGAAAAGGGTGAGCTATTTACCAATAGACTATGTACAGCTGCAGCGATCGGTCTAGCTTACTACAATACCAGTTTGAAGTTGTTGAGGGAGATAAAAGTCTCTAGCGATGTTACTACAGTCACAGGCAGCAGAGTACTGGAACGAAAGGCGGCCAAATGAGGTGTTACTTTAGGGATGATCAGTGAGATACACCTGCTGGAGCGCGTGCTACGGATGGGTGTTGCCATACAATGACCAGTGAACTGAGATAAGGCGGAGCTTTACCTAGCATGGACTTGTAGATGACCTGGAGCCAGTGGGTCTGGCGACGAATATGTAGTGAGGGCCAGCCGACTAGAGCATACAAGTACCAGTGGTGGGTGGTATAAGGTGCTTTAGTGACAAAACGGATGGCACTGTGTTACTGCAATCCAGTTTGCTGAGTGTTGTTGGAAGCCATTTTGTAGATGATACCAGTCTCTATCGTAGGATAGTCAGTTTTACTAGGGTAAGCTTGGCAGCGTGAGTGAAGGAGTCTCTTGTTACTAGAATACCAGTCTCTGGTTTGATTTTTGATTGGAGATGTTTGATGTGAGTCTGGAAGTGAGTTTGCAGTCTAGCCAGACACCTAGGTACTTATAGATGTCCACATATTCAAGGTTGGAACCATCCAGGGTGGTGATGCTAGTCGGGCATGCGGGTACCAGTCAGCTAGTGTTGAAAAGCATGCATTTGGTTTTACTCGCGTTTAGGAGCTCTAGCAGTTGGAGGCCACGGAAGGAGTGCTGTATGGCATTGAAGTCGTTTGGAGGTTGGATAGCACAGTGTCCAATGACGGGCCGAAAGTCTATAGAATGGTGTCGTCTGCGTAGAGTCTCTAGGAATGCCCTAGCAAGAGCAACATCATTGTTATATAAGAGAAAAGTCTCTAGGCCCGTTACTTGAACCCTGTGGCACCCCATAGAGACTGCCAGAGGACCGGTCAGCATGCCCTCCGATTTGACACACTGAACTCTGTCTGCAAAGTAATAACTACAAGGCCAGTCATAGTGTTACTGTTGAGTCTGCCGATCTCTATGTGTTCTGACAGAGTCCAGTCTCTATGTTACTATGAAGACCTGCACAGTCTCTTTTATCGATGGCGGTTACTGATATCATTTAGTCTCTGAGTGTGGCTGAGGTGCACCAGTCTCTAGTGTTGCACAGCGGAGAAGGTACGGTATACCCATCTCTATGTTGTTCTATTCCAGTGGTCAGTGACCTGTTTACCAGTCTTGGCTTTACTATAGACCTTAGTCTCAGGATGGATATAGGTCTATAGCAGTTTGGGTCCAGGGTGTCTCCCCCTTTGAAGAGGGGGATGACTGCGGCAGCTTTCCAATCCAGTCTCTAGTGTTATAAAGAGAGGTTGAACAGGCTGGTAATAGGGGTTACTACAATGGCGGTCAGATAGTTTCAGAAATAGCGGGTCCAGATTATCAAGCCCAGCTGATTTGTACAGGTCCAGGTTTTGCAGCTCTTTCAGAACAACAACAATACCAGTCTCTAGTGTTACTACAATACCAGTCTCTAGTGTTACTACAGCACCAGTCTCTAGTGGTACTATACTACCAGTCTCTAGTGTTACTACAATACCAGTCTCTAGTGTTACTACAGCACCAGTCTCTAGTGGTACTATAAGACCAGTCTCTAGTGTTACTATAATACCAGTCTCTAGTTTTACTACCAACTACCAGTAATGTTTCTTCAGTCTTTATCTCTCACTGGGCTGCTTTCTCTGCCACAGAAATAAACAGTTTCCATAGCCTCTTATATCCCACAATGCAATACAATGGTAGGTCAGACAGAAACCGTTTTCCAATGCATCTTATACCCCACAATGCAATGCAATGGTATGTCGGACAGAAACCGTTTTCCAATGCATCTTATATCCCACAATGCAATACAATGGTAGGTCATGGGTAGGTCATATGACCACAAACACAACCGCACACGTTATATGGACGTTGTGTCATAACTGTCAGAGAGGGCAATACTCGGGTAAATCTTACTGTATGTTTTAGTAAGTGGAACAGCTACACCCAATATCCATTGCAAATGGCACCTAATTCCCTGACCTACAAAAGGCAGTGTGTTTTTCATACTGGATCCCAAATGGCACCTAATTCCCTGACCTACAAAAGGCAGTGTGTTTTTGGGGACTGGATCCCAAATGGCACCTAATTCCCTGACCTACAAAAGGCAGTGTGTTTTTGGGGACTGGATCCCAAATGGCACCTAATTCCCTGACCTACAAAAGGCAGTGTGTTTTTGGGGACTGGATCCCAAATGGCACCTAATTCCCTGACCTACAAAAGGCAGTGTGTTTTTGGGGACTGGATCCCAAATGGCACCTAATTCCCTGACCTACAAAAAGGCAGTGTGTTTTTGGGGACTGGATCCCAAATGGCACCTAATTCCCTGACCTACAAAAGGCAGTGTGTTTTTGGGGACTGGATCCCAAATGGCACCTAATTCCCTGACCTACAAAAGGCAGTGTGTTTTTGGGGACTGGATCCCAAATGGCACCTAATTCCCTGACCTACAAAAGGCAGTGTGTTTTTGGGGACTGGATCCCAAATGGCACCTAATTCCCTGACCTACAAAAGGCAGTGTGTTTTTGGGGACTGGATCCCAAATGGCACCTAATTCCCTGACCTACAAAAGGCAGTGTGTTTTGGGGACTGGATCCCAAATGGCACCAAATTCCCTATATAGTGTGCTACTTTCGACCAGAGCCCTTTGTGCAAAGGGAATTGGGTGCCGTTTGGGATCCAGCCTCCCAAAAACACTGCCTTTTGTAGGTCAGAGGTGTTTTCTTTACATGTGAAGTACCCCGTAAAAGCATCGGTCACGTGGGATGCTGTGAAACGGAACAATGTGGTAGTTGAAATATATCCGCGGCCCTCTATTGAAGGACACGACGGCAATCTAATTCCTGGTTAGTTCTGTCCACACTCCACAGCCCGTTTTCACTCTTCGATCTTGCTCTGATTGAAATGGTCGATTGGATTTTGGCGTACGACCAGTCAAAGTGTGGTCAGCAACACTTCTTAAACCACACTGTGAAAATGAATGGCTTAAGATATACCTCACTTAAAGGAAACCTATAGAGTAGGACAATCCTGGCTGTTACAATGAAGCGTCTGGCAACTATATATCTAACTGTTGAGGTAGTGCTCAAGTGATGTTAAGCTTGACCTTCTATAGAGCTAATGGAATAGAAATAGTACTGCATACTGGACTGCATACATACTGCATACTGTACTGCATACTGGACTGCATACTGGACTGCATACATACTGCATACTGGACTGCATACATACCGCATACTGGACTGCATACTGGACTGCATACTGGACTGCACACTGTACTGCATACATACTGCATACTGGACTGCATACATACTGCATACTGTACTGCATACTATACTGCATACATATGTAATACATACTTCCTACGGTACTGCATACATACTGCATACTGGACGGCATACTGTACTGCATACATACTTCCTACTGTACTGCATACATACTGCATACTGGACTGCATACTGTACTGCATACATACTGCATACTGGAATGCATACATACTGCATACTGTACTGCATACATACTGCATACTGGACTGCATACATACTGCTTACATGCTGCATACATACTGCATACTGTACTGCATACATACTGTATACTGGACTGCATACATACTGCATACATACTGCATACTGTACTGCATACTGTACTGCATACATATTGCCTACTGTACTGCATACATACTGCATACTGGACTGCATACATACCTCAAACTGTACTTCATACATACTGCATACTGTACTACATACATGCTGCCTACTGTACTATACATACTGCATACTGTACTGCATACATACTGCATACAGTACTACATACATACTACATACTCTACTGCATACATTCTGCATACTGTACTGCATACTGTACTTCTACATACTGCATACTGCGTACTGTATGGCATTCTGTACTGTTACATAATGCATACCGTACTGCATATTGCATACTTTACTGCATACTGCAAACTGTACTGCATACTTACATACTGTACTGCCTACATACTGCATACATACTGCATACTGTATTGCATACATACTGCATACATAAAGCATACTGTACTGCATAAATATGTAATACATACTTCCTACTGTACTGCATACATACTGCATACTGAAGTGCATACATCCTGCATACTGTACTACATACATGCATTATACTGTACTGCATTCATACTGTATACTGTACTGCATACATACTGCATAATACTATATACTGTACTGCCTACATACTGCATACTTACTGCATACATACTACATAATGTACTGCATATATACTGCATACTGTACTTTCATAATGCATACTGTACTACATTCATACTGCATACTGTACTACATTCATACTGCATACTGTACTGCATACATACTGCATACTGTACTACATACTGTACTTCATACATACTGCATACTGCACTGCATACATATGCATACTGTACTGCATACATACTGAATCCTCTACTTCATACATACTGCATACTGTACTTCATACATACTGCATACATACTGCATACTGTACTGCATACATACTGCATACTGCACTACATTCATACTGCATACTGTACTGCATACATACTGCATACTGTACTGCAAACATACTGCATACTGTACTGCATACTATACTGCATACATATGTAATACATATTTCCTACGGTACTGCATACATACTGCATACTGGACGGCATACTGTACTGCATACATATGTAATACATACTTCCTACTGTACTGCATACATACTGCATACTGGACTGCATACTGTACTGCATACATACTGCATACTGGAATGCATATATACTGGATACTGTACTGCATACATACTGCATACTGGACTGCATACATACTGCATACATACTGCATACTGTACTGCATACTGTACTGCATACATATTGCCTACTGTACTGCATACATACTGCATACACTGCATACATACTCAAACTGTACTTCATACATACTGCATATTGTACTACATACATGCTGCCTACTGTACTTCATACATACTGCATACTGTACTGCATACATACTGCATACAGTACTACATACATACTACATACTCTACTGCATACATTCTGCATACTGTACTGCATACTGTACTTCTTACATACTGCATACTGCGTACTGTACTGCATACATACTGCGTACTGTATGGCATTCTGTACTGCTTACATACTGCATACTGAAGTGCATACATCCTGCATACTGTACTATATACATGCATTATACTGTACTGCATTCATACTGTATACTGTACTGCATACATACTGCATAATACTATATACTGTACTGCCTACATACTGCATACTTACTGCATACATACTACATACTGTACTGCATATATACTGCATACTGTACTCCATTCATAAGGCATACGGTACTACATTCATACTGCATACTGTACTACATTCATACTGCATACTGTACTGCATACATACTGCATACTGTACTACATACATACTGCATACTGTACTTCATACATACTGCATCCTGCACTGCATACATACTGCATACTGTACTGCATACATACTGCATACTGTACTTCATACATACTGCATACTGTACTTCATACATACTGCATACATACTGCATACTGGATGCACTGCATACATACTGCATACTGCACTACATTCATACTGCATACTGTACTGCATACATACTGCATACTGTACTGCATACATACTGCATACTGTACTTCATACATACTTCCTACTGTACTGCATACATACTGCATACTGAAGTGCATACATCCTGCATACTGTACTACATACATGCATTATACTGTACTGCATTCATACTGTATACTGTACTGCATACATACTGCATAATACTATATACTGTACTGCCTACATACTGCATACTTACTGCATACATACTACATACTGTACTGCATATATACTGCATACAGTACTCCATTCATAATGCATACTGTACTACATTCATACTGCATACTGTACTACATTCATACTGCATACTGTACTGCATACATACTGCATACTGTACTACATACTGTACTTCATACATACTGCATACTGCACTGCATACATACTGCATACTGTACTGCATACATACTGAATCCTCTACTTCATACATACTGCATACTGTACTTCATACATACTGCATACATACTGCATACTGTACTGCATACATACTGCATACTTACATTCATACTGCATACTGTACTGCATACATACTGCATACTGTACTGCATACATACTGCATACTGTACTGCATACTGTACTGCATACATATGTAATACATACTTCCTACTGTACTGCATACATACTGCATACTGGACTGCATACTGTACTGCATACATACTGCATACTGAATGCATATATACTGCATACTGTACTGCATACATACTGCATACTGGACTGCATACATACTGCATACATACTGCATACTGTACTGCATACTGTACTGCATACATATTGCCTACTGTACTGCATACATACTGCATACTGGACTGCATACATACCTCAAACTGTACTTCATACATACTGCATACTGTACTACATACATGCTGCCTACTGTACTTCATACATACTGCATACTGCGTACTGTACTGCATACATACTGCGTATGTATGGCATTCTGTACTGCTTACATAATGCATACCGTACTGCATATTGCATACTTTACTGCATACTGCAAACTGTACTGCATACTTACATACTGTACTGCCTACATACTGCATACATACTGCATACTGTATTGCATACATACTGCATACATAAAGCATACTGTACTGCATAAATATGTAATACATACTTCCTACTGTACTGCATACATACTGCATACTGAAGTGCATACATCCTGCATACTGTACTACATACATGCATTATACTGTACTGCATTCATACTGTATACTGTACTGCATACATACTGCATAATACTATATACTGTACTGCCTACATACTGCATACTTACTGCATACATACTACATACTGTACTGCATATATACTGCATACTGTACTCCATTCATACTGCATACTGTACTACATTCATACTGCATACTGTACTGCATACATACTGCATACTGTACTACATACTGTACTTCATACATACTGCATACTGCACTGCATACATACTGCATACTGTACTGCATACATACTGAATCCTCTACTTCATACATACTGCATACTGTACTTCATACATACTGCATACATACTGCATACTGTACTGCATACATACTGCATACTGCACTACATTCATACTGCATACTGTACTGCATACATACTGCATACTGTACTGCATACATACTGCATACTGTACTGCATACTATACTGCATACATATGTAATACATATTTCCTACGGTACTGCATACATACTGCATACTGGACGGCATACTGTACTGCATACATATGTAATACATACTTCCTACTGTACTGCATACATACTGCATACTGGAATGCATATATACTGCATACTGTACTGCATACATACTGCATACTGGACTGCATACATACTGCATACTGTACTGCATACTGTACTGCATACATATTGCCTACTGTACTGCATACATACTGCATACTGGACTGCATACATACCTCAAACTGTACTTCATACATACTGCATACTGTACTACATACATGCTGCCTACTGTACTTCATACATACTGCATACTGTACTGCATACATACTGCATACAGTACTACATACATACTACATACTCTACTGCATACATTCTGCATACTGTACTGCATACATGTACTTCTTACATACTGCGTACTGTACTGCATACATACTGCAGTACTGTATGGCATTCTGTACTGCTTACATGCTGCATACTGAAGTGCATACATCCTGCATACTGTACTATATACATGCATTATACTGTACTGCATTCATACTGTATACTGTACTGCATACATACTGCATAATACTATATACTGTACTGCCTACATACTGCATACTTACTGCATACATACTACATACTGTACTGCATATATATTGCATACTGTACTCCATTCATAAGGCATACTGTACTACATTCATACTGCATACTGTACTACATTCATACTGCATACTGTACTGCATACATACTGCATACTGTACTACATACATACTGCATACTGTACTTCATACATACTGCATACTGTACTTCATACATACTGCATACTGTACTTCATACATACTGCATACTGTACTGCATACATACTGCATACTGCACTACATTCATACTGCATAATGTACTGCATACATACTGCATACATAAAGCATACTGTACAGCATAAATATGTAATACATACTTCCTACTGTACTGCATACATACTGCATACTGAAGTGCATACATCCTGCATACTGTACTACATACATGCATTATACTGTACTGCATTCATACTGTATACTGTACTGCATACATACTGCATAATACTGTATACTGTACTGCCTACATACTGCATACTTACTGCATACATACGACATACTGTACTGCATATATACTGCATACTGTACTCCATTCATAATGCATACTGTACTACATTCATACTGCATACTGTACTACATTCATACTGCATACTGTACTGCATACATACTGCATACTGTACTACATACTGTACTTCATACATACTGCATACTGCACTGCATACATACTGCATACTGTACTGCATACATACTGAATCCTCTACTTCATACATACTGCATACTGTACTTCATACATACTGCATACATACTGCATACTGTACTGCATACATACTGCATACTGCACTACATTCATACTGCATACTGTACTGCATACATACTGCATACTGTACTGCATACATACTGCATACTGTACTGCATACTGTACTGCATACAAATGTAATACATACTTCCTACTGTACTGCATACATACTGCATACTGGAATGCATATATACTGCATACTGTACTGCATACATACTGCATACTGGACTGCATACATACTGCATACATACTGCATACTGTACTGCATACTGTACTGCATACATATTGCCTACTGTACTGCATACATACTGCATACTGGATTGCATACATACCTCAAACTGTACTTCATACATACTGCATACTGTACTACATACATGCTGCCTACTGTACTTCATACATACTGCGTACTGTACTGCATACATACTGCATACAGTACTACATACATACTACACACTCTACTGCATACATTCTGCATACTGTACTGCATACTGTACTTCTTACATACTGCATACTGCGTACTGTACTGCATACATACTGCGTACTGTATGGCATTCTGTACTGCTTACATAATGCATACTGTACTGCATATTGCATACTTTACTGCATACTGCAAACTGTACTGCATACTTACATACTGTACTGCCTACATACTGCATACATACTGCATACATACTGCATACCGTGCATAGTACTGCATACATCCTGCATACTGTACTATATACATGCATTATACTGTACTGCATTCATACTGTATACTGTACTGCATACATACTGCATAATACTATATACTGTACTGCCTACATACTGCATACTTACTGCATACATACTACATACGGTACTGCATATATACTGCATACTGTACTCCATTCATAAGGCATACTGTACTACATTCATACTGCATACTGTACTACATTCATACTGCATACTGTACTGCATACATACTGCATACTGTACTACATACATACTGCATACTGTACTTCATACATACTGCATACTGCACTGCATACATACTGCATACTGTACTGCATACATACTGCATACTGTACTTCATACATACTGCATACTGTACTTCATACATACTGCATACATACTGCATACTGTACTGCATACATACTGCATACTGCACTACATTCATACTGCATACTGTACTGCATACATACTGCATACTGTACTGCATACATACTGCATACTGTACTTCATACATACTGCATACTGTACTTCATACATACTGCATACTGCACTTCATACATTCTGCATACTGTACTTCATACATACTGCATACTGTACTTCATACATGCTGAATACTTTAAAACCACATTTAGAAGAAGACGGATGTAACATTACTCTATTAAATTTCCAAATGAAAAAGTGTGTTGGTGATGTTTTGCTTGACCTTGTAGGTTGGTTTCCGCATTCAGTGAAACACATTATAACTAAGATGTCCGTCCCCCTTTTGTCTTCCCCTCTCAACAGGTTAACAGGATTTCAGATCCCACCTCCCGTCACCAGCACAGGGTCCATATTTTCACTACGGCTTACCAGTGACTTTGCAGTAAGCGCTCATGGATTTAAGATGGCTTATGAAGGTGAGACAGAAAAAACACTCACTGTTGTTTCTTGAGAGAGAGAGAGATGGTCACGGTCAAACGACATAACTTTTGTATTCAGTCAAATGATACTCAGAGGTTGTTAAAATTATCGTCTTTTGTTCACAAAATTTGAATTTGCATTTAATTAGAAACGTTACATCTCCACGGAAAGTGTAAATATACATCATCCTAAACATTTTCTCATTTCATCTACTGTCTGGCTCATGTATTATGACAACATTTGGTCCCATTGACCCGGATCTCAACATTTCCCCTCTGTCCCAAACCATTTCTCTTTCCAGAGGTGCATATTATATCACACAGCAGATGGTGCAGGGAATTAGCTGAACTAATGGATGTGCTAACTCATCTCTGTCGAGAGCAGTGCAGAAGTAGACAGAAATGCAGGGGCTGTCTAAATATGAAGTATCCCTCTGTGGCAGTAGGTTATGTCTAGGCTCCTCTCTTCTCCTCTCCTCTCCTCTCCTCTCCTCTCCTCTCCCTCTCCTCTCCTCTCCTCTCCTCTCCTCTCCTCTCCTCTCTATCCCCTCTCTACTCTATCCTCTGCCCCCTCTCATTCTTGTGATTTTAGTTCAGTGAGGCTCTTAGTGACTCAGATATAATTTTAGCTTAGTGATGCTCGCAGTTACTCAGATATGATTTTAGCTCAGTGATGGTCTTAGTGACTCATGATTTTAGCTCAGTGATGGTCTTAGTGACTCAGATATGATTTTAGCTCAGTGATGGTCTTAGTGACTCAGATATGATTTTAGCTCAGTGATGGTCTTAGTGACTCAGATATTATTTTAGCTCAGTGATGGTCTTAGTGATTCAGATATGATTTTAGCTCAGTGATGGTCTTAGTGACTCAGATATGATTTTAGCTCAGTGATGGTCTTAGTGACTCAGATATGATTTTAGCTCAGTGATGGTCTTAGTGATTCAGATATGATTTTAGCTCAGTGATGGTCTTAGTGACTCAGATATGATTTTAGCTCAGTGATGGTCTTAGTGACTCAGATATGATTTTAGCTCAGTGATGTTCTTAGTGATTCAGATATGATTTTAGCTCAGTGATGTTCTTAGTGACTCAGATATGATTTTAGCTCAGTGATGGTCTTAGTGATTCAGATATGATTTTAGCTCAGTGATGTTCTTAGTGACTCAGATATGATTTTAGCTCAGTGTTGGTCTTAGTTACTCAGATATTATTTTAGCTCAGTGGTACTCACAGAGGCCCTGGTCAAAAGTAGTGCACTATAGAGGGAATAGGGTGCCATTCGGGACACAGGGAGAGGTGATGGAAACTCACTGTGTTACCTGTCATTCATCCATCGAAGGAGCAGAGAGAAAAACAAGTTCGACTCTCAGTGTGTTTATACTGATTAATGGGTCTCAAACATTCCTCTCCTCTTCTCTCCTCTCCTCCAGTTAATAATGTGTCTCAGGCAGTCCTTTGTCTCCTGTCCTGTCCTGTCCTCTCCTCTCCTCTAGTTAATGTGTCTCAAACAGTCCTCTGGAGAATGCACAACCTCAACCCTGTTTTAATAGGGAGTGTGCTTCTCATACTGCCCTGAAAACTGTTGTTTTCTGAAGAGATTGGTTAGCTAGCTATATTTATATACTGAATGTGGTAGTTCTCAGAAAATATTGGTTAACTAGTTATATTTATGGACTGTATCTGATAGTTTTCTGAAGAGATTGGTTAGCTAGCTATATTTATATACTGAATGTGGTCGGTTTCAGAAAATATTGGTTAACTAGTTATATTTATGGATTGTATCTGACAGTTTTCTGTAGAGATTGGTTAGCTAGCTATATTTATATACTGTATATGCTAGTTTTCTATAGAGATTGGTTAGCTAGCTATATTTATATACTGTATATGCTAGTTTTCTGTAGAGATTGGTTAGCTAGCTATATTTATATACTGTATATGCTAGTTTTCTGTAGAGATTGGTTAGCTAGCTATATTTATATACTGTATATGCTAGTTTTCTGTAGAGATTGGTTAGCTAGCTATATTTATATACTGTATATGCTAGTTTTCTGTAGAGATTGGTTAGCTAGCTATATTTATATACTGTATATGCTAGTTTTCTGTAGAGATTGGTTAGCTAGCTATATTTATATACCTTATATGCTAGTTTTCTGAAGAGATTGGTTAGCTAGCTATATTTATATACTGTATATGCTAGTTTTCTGTAGAGATTGGTTAGCTAGCTATATTTATATACTGTATATGCTAGTTTTCTGAAGAGATTGGTTAGCTAGCTATATTTATATACTGTATATGCTAGTTTTCTGTAGAGATTGGTTAGCTAGCTATATTTATATACTGTATATGCTAGTTTTCTGTAGAGATTGGTTAGCTAGCTATATTTATGGACTGTATATGCTAGTTCTCTGAAGAGATTGGTTAGCTAGCTATATTTATATACCTTATATGCTAGTTTTCTGAAGAGATTGGTTAGCTAGCTATATTTATATACTGTATATGCTAGTTTTCTGTAGAGATTGGTTAGCTAGCTATATTTATATACTGTATATGCTAGTTTTCTGTAGAGATTGGTTAGCTAGCTATATTTATGGACGGTACATGCTAGTTTTCTGAAGAGATTGGTTAGCTAGCTATATTTATATACTGTATATGCTAGTTTTCTGTAGAGATTGGTTAGCTAGCTATATTTATGGACTGTATATGCTAGTTTTCTGTAGAGATTGGTTAGCTAGCTATACTTATAGACTGTAGCTTTGATAAGACGTGTGTCTATCTTGAAGTGTCTGTATTTTAATGGCACCACTGCAGACCTATTATCTAGTGTATAAGCGCGAGACATGTGTCTTCCTCAGAATAGGTTTCTGGATCACAGTCGATCCATAATGTAAATCTAAATACTTTATGTTTTTGTTGTTGACATCTCAGTGGATGTTGTCTATTGAGTGAAAACTTTCTCTGCACTGTGTTTACAAGTTGTTTAGCTGTGTGTGTGTGTGTGTGTGTGTGTGTGTGTGTGTGTGTGTGTGTGTGTGTGTGTGTGTGTGTGTGTGTGTGTGTGTGTGTGTGTGTGTGTGGGGGTGATGAGGGTTGACTAATTCTGCTGCTATGAAACCCCAGTGTTCCCAGCAATGTAGTACAGGGCTCCTGTGGGAGATTTATGTTGCTCAAAACACACACACACACACACACACACACACACACACACACCCTACACACACAGTGTTCACACACAGTGTTCCCGTTTGAGTTGCACACCTAGTGTTCCTTTGGGTTACACACGCACACACACAACACACACAGTGCCACTCCACACCCTCATATTCTTCAAAGGGCTACACAGTCATTAGCTATACAGGGAAATAAATAGCTCTCCCCTAGAGAGACCTCTGAGCCAACTACCTCATTTACTTGTTCACATAACTCATACGGTGTTCCCAAATGGCACCCCTATTCCCTCTGTGTCTCTCCGTGCAACAAAGAGCCCTGGTCAAATGTAGTGCACTATAATAGGAGTTGTTCTGTTCAACCCCTAGTTTGGGTTGCAGCCCCTAGTGTTCTGTTTGGGTTGCAGCCCCTAGTGTTCCGTTTGGGTTTCCGCAGCCCCTAGTGTTCCCCCTAGTTTGGGTTGCAGCCCCTAGTGTTCCGTTTGGGTTGCAGCCCCTAGTGTTCCGTTTGGGTTGCAGCCCCTAGTGTTCCGTTTGGGTTGCAGCCCCTAGTGTTCCGTTTGGGTTGCAGCCCCTAGTGTTCTGTTGTTCTGTTTGGGTTGCAGCCCCTAGTGTTCTGTTTGGGTTGCAACCCCTAGTGTTCTGTTTGGGTTGCAACCCCTAGTGTTCCGGGTTTAGTGTTCCGTTTGGGTTGCAGCCCCTAGTGTTCCGTTTGGGTTGCAGCCCCTAGTGTTCCCGTTTGGGTTGCAGCCCCTAGTGTTCTGTTTGGGTTGCAACCCCTAGTGTTCCGTTTGGGTTGCAACCCCTAGTGTTCCGTTTGGGTTGCAACCCCTAGTGTTCTGTTTGGGTTGCAACCCCTAGTGTTCTGTTTGGGTTGCAGCCCCTAGTGTTCTGTTTGGGTTGCAGCCCCTAGTGTTCTGTTTGGGTTGCAACCCCTAGTGTTCCGTTTGGGTTGCAGCCCCTAGTGTTCTGTTTGGGTTGCAACCCCTAGTGTTCTGTTTGGGTTGCAGCCCCTAGTGTTCTGTTTGGGTTGCAACCCCTAGTGTTCTGTTTGGGTTGCAGCCCCTAGTGTTCTGTTTGGGTTGCAACCCCAGCCCCTAGTGTTCCGTTTGGGTTGCAGCCCCTAGTGTTCCAGTTTTCCGTTTGGGTTGCAGCCCCTTGGGTTGCAGCCCCTAGTGTTCCGTTTGGGTTGCAGCCCCTAGTGTTCTGTTTGGGTTGCAACCCCTAGTGTTCTGTTTGGGTTACAGCCCCTAGTGTTCCGTTTGGGTTGCAACCCCTAGTGTTCCGTTTGGGTTGCAGCCCATAGTGTTCCGTTTGGGTTGCAGCCCCTAGTGTTCTGTTTGGGTTGCAGCCCCTAGTGTTTCCGTTTGGGTTGCAACCCCTAGTGTTCTGTTTGGGTTGCAACCCCTAGTGTTCTGTTTGGGTTGCAACCCCTAGTACCACTGAGTTTACCTCTTTAAGGAATACCTAGGATAGGATAAGTAATCCTTCTCACCCCCCTTTTAAGATTTGATGCACTATTGTAAAGTGAAGTTCCACTGGATGTCATAAGGTGAATGCACCAATTTGTAAGTCGCTCTGGATAAGAGCGTCTGCTAAATGACTTAAATGTAAATGTAATGTAAATGTGAGGCAAGTCTACTGCTGCTGTTGCTCCTGTTGTACACTTGACGAGTTTTGTTCCAAATCGTCATATCGACCAATTTCTCACTTTTGTTTTCTTTTCATCAGAAATGATTGCTTATGGGTGCCTTCACGTGGTGTTTGTCTAAAATATTGCTGTCCTCAGATTTTTTCTTATTAATAGATTTTAAGACGTGTATTGAAATGGGTTTTGTTGCAAAAAAAAAATCCCTCTATATATCCATTGTTAAGATGAAATGAAATGTTCATATCCTGTATTTGATTTATGTGGTTGTCTGAGTCTCACCTAGTTATCTTAAGATGAATGTACTAACTCAAAGTCGCTCTGGGTAAGAGCATATGAGTCAAGTGTAAGTATTATACATACAGGACTCATACTACTGTATTGATTCAGTATTTTATATACAGGTCTCATACTACTATATTGATTCAGTATTTTACATACAGGTCTCATACTACTGTATTGATTCAGTATTTTATATACAGGTCTCATACTACTGTAGTGATTCAGTATTTTATATACAGGTCTCATACTACTGTATTGATTCAGTATTTTATATACAGGTCTCATACTACTGTATTGATTCAGTATTTTATATACAGGTCTCATACTACTGTATTGATTCAGTATTTCATATACAGGACTCATAATACTGTATTGATTCAGTATTTTATATACAGGTCTCATATTACTGTATTGATTCAGTATTTTATATACAGGTCTCATACTACTGTATTGATTCAGTATTTTATATACAGGTATTATACTACTGTATTGATTCAGTATTTTATATACAGGTCTCATACTACTGTATTGATTCAGTATTTTATATACAGGTCTCATACTACTGTATTGATTCAGTATTTTATATACAGGTATTATACTACTGTATTGATTCAGTATTTTATATACAGGTCTCATACTACTGTATTGATTCAGTATTTTACATACAGGACTCATATTACTGTATTGATTCAGTATTTTACGTACAGGTCTTATACTACTGTATTGAGTCAGTATTTTATATACAGGTCTCATACATATTGTTACCCCAGGAAATCTTAGGTTTTACTACATACAGTTGGGAGGAACTATTGGATATAAGAGCAACGTCAACTCACCAACATTACGACCAGGAATACGACTTTCCCGAAGCGGATCCTCTGTTCGGCCACCACCACCCAGGACAATGGATCGGATCCCAGCCGGCGACCCAAAACAACGACTCCGTAGAAGAAGGGGCAGACGGAGCGGTCTTCTGGTCAGGCTCCGTAGTCGGGCACATCGCGCAACGCTCCCGAGCATACTACTCGCCAATGTCCAGTCTCTTGACAACAAGGTAGACAAAATCCGAGCAAGGGTAGCATTCCAGAGGGACATCAGTGACTGTAACATTCTTTGTTTCATGGGAACATGGCTCACTGGAGAGACGCTATCGGAGTCGGTGCAGCCACCTGGTTTCTTCGCGCATCGCGCAGACAGAAACAAGCATCTCTCTGGTAAGAAGAAGGGCGGGGGTGTATGCCTTATGATTAACAAGTCGTGTTGTGATCATAACAACATACAGGAACTCAAGTCCTTTTGTTCACATGACTTAGAATTCATCACAATCAAATGCAGACCACATTATCTACCAGCTAAATTCTCTTCGATCATTATCATAGTCGTGTATATTCCCCCAAGCAGACACATCGACGGACCTGAAAGAACTTCATTGGAGTAAACTGGAAACCACATATCCTGAGGCTGCCTTTATTGTAGCTCCCTGCCTATAGACAGAAACTAAAACAGGAAGCTCCCGCGCTCAGGTCTGTTCAACGCTGGTCCGACCAATCGGATTCCACGCTTCAAGATTGCTTCGACCACGTGGACTGGGATATGTTCCTCATTGCGACGAACAACAACATTGATGATTACTCTGATTCGGTGTGTGAGTTTACTAACAAGTGCATCGGTGATGTTGTACACACAGCAACTATTAAAACATTCCCCAACCAGAAACTGTGGATTGATGGCAGCATTCACGCAAAACTGAAGTGCGAACCACTGCTTTTAATCAGGGCAAGGTGACCAGAAACATGACCGAATACAGACAGTGTATTCCACCCGCAAGGCAATCAAACAAGCTAAGCATCAATACAGAGACAAAGTGGAGTCACAATTAAACGGCTCAGACACTAGAGGTATGTGGCAGGGTCTACAGTCAATCACGGACTACAAAAGAAAAGCCAGCCCTGTTGCGGATCACGATGTCTTGCTCCCAGACAAACTAAACAACGTTTTTGCTCGCTTTGAGGACAATACAGTATCACTGACATGGGCCGCTACCAAAACCTGCGGGCTTTCCTTCACTGCAGCCGACGTGAGTAAAACATTTAAACGTGTTAACCCTCGCAAGGCTGCAGGCCCAGACGGCATCCCCAGCCCCGCGTCCTCAGATCATGCGCAGACCAGCTGGCTGGTGTGTTCACGGACATATTCAACCAATCCTTATCCCAGTCTGCTGTCCCCACATGCTTCAAGAGGGCCACCATTGTTCCTGTTCCCAAGAAAGCTAAGGTAACTGAGCTAAATGACTACTGCCCTGTAGCACTCACTTCCGTCATCATGAAGAGCTTTGAGAAACTAGTCAAGGACCATATCACCTCCATCCTACCTGACACCCTAGACCCACTACAATTTGCTTATCAAACCAATAGGGGCGGCAGCGTAGCCTAGTGGTTAGAGCGTTGGACTAGTAACCAGAAGGTTGTGAGGTCAAACCCCCGAGCTGACAAGGTACAAATCTGTCGTTCTGCCCCTGAACAGGCAGTTAAACCCACTGTTCCCAGGCTGTCATTGAAAATAAGAATATGTTCTTAACTGACTTGCCTGGTTAAATAAAGGGAAAAACTATTAAAAAAAAAAAATAATAATAATAAAATAAATAGGTCCACAGACGATGCAATCGCCACCACCTGCACACTGCACACTGCCCTAACCCATCTGGACAAGAGGAATACCTATGTGAGAATGCTGTTCATCGACTACAGCTCAGCATTTAACACCACAGTACCCTCCAAACTCGTCATTAAGCTCGAGACCCTGGGTCTCGACCCCGCCCTGTGCAACTGGGTCCTGGACTTCCTGACGGGCCTGCTAACACCTGCTAACCATGTGTATGTGACAAATAAAGTTGATTTGATTTGTATTGATTCAGTATTTTACATACAGATCTCATACTACTGTATTGATTCAGTATTTTAACATGTTTTTAAATATTGATGTCACAAATGTATAATTTTCACAGTTAAACAAATTAAAAGTAGTTATTTGTTTCATGTGACTGTGTATAAACGTAGCAGTACTACTGATTTCTCTGAGAGTGAGGCAGATATATATTATTACTGTGTAAAAACGTAGCAGTACTACTGATTTCTCTGAGACTGAGGCAGATATATATTATTACTGTGTAAAAACGTAGCAGTACTACTGATTTCTCTGAGAGTGAGGCAGATATATATTATTACTGTGTAAAAACGTAGCAGTACTACTGATTTCTCTGAGACTGAGGCAGATATATATTATTACTGTGTAAAAACGTAGCAGTACTACTGATTTCTCTGAGAGTTAGGCAGATATATATTATGACTGTGTAAAACCTAGCAGTACTACTGACCAGAAGCATTATGAGCTCATGTACTGCTGGACTGGGCATGGAATTGACCTGATTTTTCTGAATGGGTTATTTTAGTTTCCTGTTTGTCATGAAACATAGCCACGCCCCTCGAGTTATAATGAGTGTTTGTCATGAAACGTAGCCACGCCCCTCGAGTTATAATGAGTGTTTAAATGAAGCGTAGCCACGCCCCTCGAGTTATAATGAGTGTTCAAATGAAACGTAGCCACACCCCTAGAGTTATAATGAGTGTTTATATGAAATGTAGCCACGCCCCTAGAGGTATAATGAGTGTTTATATGAAACGTAGCCACACCCCTAGAGTTATAATGAGTGTTTAAATGAAACGTAGCCACGCCAATGGGGTTATAATGAGTGTTTAAATGAAACGTAGCCACGCCCCTAGAGTTATAATGAGTGTTTAAATGAAACGTAGCCACGCCCCTAGAGTTATAATGAGTGTTCAAATGAAACGTAGCCACACCCCTAGAGTTATAATGAGTGTTTATATGAAATGTAGCCACGCCCCTAGAGGTATAATGAGTGTTTAAATGAAACGTAGCCACGCCCCTCGAGTTATAATGACTGTTTATATGAAACGTAGCCACGCCCCTAGAGTTACAATGAGTGTTTATATGAAACGTAGCCACGCCCCTAGAGTTATAATGAGTGTTTATATGAAACGTAGCCACGCCCCTCGAGTTATAATGAGTGTTTATTTGAAACGTAGCCACGCCCCTCAAGTTATAACGAGTGTTTATATGAAACGTAGCCACGCCCCTAGAGTTATAATGAGTGTTTATATGAAACGTAGCCACGCCCCTAGAGTTATAATGAGTGTTTATATGAAACGTAGCCACGCCCCCAGAGTTATAATGAGTGTTTATATGAAACGTAGCCACGCCCCTCGAGTTATAATGAGTGTTTATATGAAACGTAGCCACGCCCCTCGAGTTATAATGAGTGTTTATATGAAACGTAGCCACGCCCCTCAAGTTATAACGAGTGTTTATATGAAACGTAGCCACGCCCCTAGAGTTATAATGAGTGTTTATATGAAACGTAGCCACGCCCCTCAAGTTATAACGAGTGTTTATATGAAACGTAGCCACGCCCCTCAAGTTATAACGAGTGTTTATATGAAACGTAGCCACGCCCCTCAAGTTATAACGAGTGTTTATATGAAACATAGCCACGCCCCTAGAGTTATAATGAGTGTTTATATGAAACGTAGCCACAGCCCTCGAGTTATAACGAGTGTTTATATGAAACGTAGCCACGCCCCTAGAGTTATAACGAGTGTTTATATGAAATGTAGCCACGCCCCTAGAGTTATAATGAGTGTTTATATGAAACGTAGCCACGCCCCTCGAGTTATAACGAGTGTTTATATGAAACGTAGCCACGCCCCTAGAGTTATAATGAGTGTTTATATGAAACGTAGCCACGCCCCTCGAGTTATAACGAGTGTTTGTATGAAACGTAGCCACGCCCCTAGAGTTATAATGAGTGTTTATATGAAACGTAGCCACGCCCCTAGAGTTATAACGAGTGTTTATATGAAACGTAGCCACGCCCCTAGAGTTATAACGAGTGTTTATATGAAACGTAGCCACGCCCCTAGAGTTATAACGAGTGTTTATATGAAACGTAGCCACGCCCCTAGAGTTATAATGAGTGTTTATATGAAACGTAGCCACGCCCCTAGAGTTATAACGAGTGTTTATATGAAATGTAGCCACGCCCCTAGAGTTATAATGAGTGTTTATATGAAACGTAGCCACGCCCCTAGAGTTATAACGAGTGTTTATATGAAATGTAGCCACGCCCCTCGAGTTATAACGAGTGTTTATATGAAACGTAGCCACGCCCCTCGAGTTATAACGAGTGTTTATATGAAACGTAGCCACGCCCCTCGAGTTATAACGAGTGTTTATATGAAACGTAGCCACGCCCCTAGAGTTATAACGAGTGTTTGTATGAAACGTAGCCACGCCCCTAGAGTTATAATGAGTGTTTATATGAAACGTAGCCACGCCCTAGAGTTATAATGAGTGTTTATATGAAACGTAGCCACGCCCTAGAGTTATAACGAGTGTTTATATGAAACGTTACGCCCCTAGAGTTATAATGAGTGTTTATATGAAACGTAGCCACGCCCTAGAGTTATAATGAGTGTTTATATGAAACGTAGCCACGCCCCTAGAGTTATAACGAGTGTTTATATGAAATGTTTAGCCACGCCCCTAGAGTTATAACGAGTGTTTATATGAAATGTAGCCACGCCCCTAGAGTTATAATGAGTGTTTATATGAAACGTGCCACGCCCTCAGTTATAACGAGTGTTTATATGAAATGTAGCCACGCCCCTAGAGTTATAATGAGTGTTTATATGAAACGTAGCCACGCCCCTCAGAGTTATAACGAGTGTTTATATGAAACGTAGCCACGCCCTAGAGTTATAATGAGTGTTTATATGAAACGTAGCCACGCCCCTCAGAGTTATAACGAGTGTTTATATGAAACATGCCACGCCCTAAGTTATAACGAGTGTTTATATGAAACGAATGGCCACGCCCCTCAGAGTTATAACGAGTGTTTATATGAAACATAGCCACGCCCCTAGAGTTATAATGAGTGTTTATATGAAACGTAGCCACAGCCCTCGAGTTATAACGAGTGTTTATATGAAACGTAGCCACGCCCCTAGAGTTATAACGAGTGTTTATATGAAATGTAGCCACGCCCCTAGAGTTATAATGAGTGTTTATATGAAACGTAGCCACGCCCCTCGAGTTATAACGAGTGTTTATATGAAACGTAGCCACGCCCCTAGAGTTATAATGAGTGTTTATATGAAACGTAGCCACGCCCCTCGAGTTATAACGAGTGTTTGTATGAAACGTAGCCACGCCCCTAGAGTTATAATGAGTGTTTATATGAAACGTAGCCACGCCCCTAGAGTTATAACGAGTGTTTATATGAAACGTAGCCACGCCCCTAGAGTTATAACGAGTGTTTATATGAAACGTAGCCACGCCCCTAGAGTTATAACGAGTGTTTATATGAAACGTAGCCACGCCCCTAGAGTTATAATGAGTGTTTATATGAAACGTAGCCACGCCCCTAGAGTTATAACGAGTGTTTATATGAAATGTAGCCACGCCCCTAGAGTTATAATGAGTGTTTATATGAAACGTAGCCACGCCCTAGAGTTATAACGAGTGTTTATATGAAATGTAGCCACGCCCTATAGTTATAACGAGTGTTTATATGAAATTTGTAGCCAAAAAGAAAATTATAACTGAGTGTTTATATGAAACGTAGCCACGCCTCTGAGTTATAACGAGTGTTTATATGAAACGTAGCCACGCCCCTCGAGTTATAACGAATGTTTATATGAAACTGTAGCCACGCCCCTAGAGTTATAACGAGTGTTTATATGATCCAATGCCTCCCCTTGCTTTAAACCAGAATGTAGCCACGCCCCTAGAGTTATAATGAGTGTTTATATGAAACGTAGCCACGCCCTTTTGTAGTTATAACGAGTGTTTATATGAAACGGTGCCACGCCCTAGAGTTATAATGAGTGTTTATATGAAACGTAGCCACGCCCTCGAGTTATAATAGTGTTTGTATGAAACTCCACGCCCCTAGAGTTATAATGAGTGTTTATATGAAACGTATAGAGTTATAACTGTGTTTATATGAAACTGTAGCCACGCCCTAGAGTTATAACGAGTGTTTATATGAAACGAATAGCCACGCCCCTAGAGTTATAATGAGTGTTTATAATGAAACGTCCACGCCCTAGAGTTATAATGAGTGTTTATATGAAACGAATATTCCCCTAGAGTTATAATTCTGTAGTGTTTAATGAAATGTAGCCATTCTGCCCCTAGAGTTATAATGAGTGTTTATATGAAACGTAGCCACGCCCCTAGAGTTATAACTGAGTGTTTAGTGATGAAATGTAGCCACGCCTCGAGTTATAACGAGTGTTTATATGAAACGTAGCCACGCCCTGAGTTATATTCTGAGTGTTTATATGAAACGTAGCCACGCCCCTGAGTTATAACGAGTGTTTATATGAAACGTAGCCACGCCTGAGTTATATATTCTGAGTGTTTATATGAAACGTAGCCACGCCTAGAGTTATAATGATGTTTATATGAAACGTATTCACGCCCCTAGAGTTATAATGAGTGTTTATATGAAATTCTGCCACGCCCTAGAGTTATAACGAGTGTTTATATGAAATTCTGCCACGCCCCTCGAGTTATAATAGTGTTTATATGAAACTGTAGCCACGCCCTCGAGTTATAACGAGTGTTTATATGAAACGTAGCCACGCCCCTCGAGTTATAATAGTGTTTATATGAAACGTAGCCACGCCCCTAGAGTTATAATGAGTGTTTATATGAAACGTAGCCACGCCCCTAGAGTTATAATGAGTGTTTATATGAAACGTAGCTGTCGAGTTATAATGAGTGTTTATATGAAACTCCACGCCCTAGAGTTATAATGAGTGTTTATATGAAACGTAGCCACGCCCCTAGAGTTATAATGAGTGTTTATATGAAACGTAGCCACGCCCCTAGAGTTATAATGAGTGTTTATATGAAACGTAGCCACGCCCCTAGAGTTATAATGAGTGTTTATATGAAACGTAGCCACGCCCCTAGAGTTATAATGAGTGTTTATATGAAACGTAGCCACGCCCCTAGAGTTATAATGAGTGTTTATATGAAACGTAGCCACGCCCCTAGAGTTATAATGAGTGTTTATATGAAACTCTATTCTGTAGTGCCCTAAGTTATAATTGTTTATATATTCGTAGCCACGCCCCTAGAGTTATAATGAGTGTTTATATGAAATAGCCACGCCCCTAGAGTTATAATGAGTGTTTATATGAAACGTAGCCACGCCCCTAGAGTTATAATGAGTGTTTATGTTTCTGTAATGAAACTAGAAATACTTCTGTAGTGAATACGCCCTAGAGTTATAATGAGTGTTTATATGAAACTGTAGCCACGCCCCTGAGTTATAATGAGTGTTTATATGAAACGTAGCCACGCCCTAGAGTTATAATGAGTGTTTATGTAATGAAACGTAGCCACGCCCTAGAGTTATAATGAGTGTTTATATGAAACGTAGCCACGCCCTAGAGTTATAATGAGTGTTTATATGAAACGTAGCCACGCCCCTAGAGTTATAATGAGTGTTTATATGAAACTGTAATAGACGCCCTAGAGTTATAATGAGTGTTTATATGAAACGTAGCCACGCCCTGTTATAATGAGTGTTTATATGAAACGTAGCCACGCCCCTAGAGTTATAATGAGTGTTTATATGAAACGAATACCTATTCCCCTAGAGTTATAATGAGTGTTTATATGAAACGTAGCCACGCCCTGTAGAGTTATAATGAGTGTTTATATGAAACTGTAGCCACGCCCTAGAGTTATAACGAGTGTTTATATGAAACGTAGCTATTCTGTAGTGAATATTCTGTACGCCCTGTTATAATGAGTGTTTATATGAAACGTAGCCACGCCCCTCGAGTTATAATGAGTGCTTATATGAAACGTAGCCACGCCCCTCGAGTTATAATGAGTGCTTATATGAAACGTAGCCACGCCCCTAGAGTTATAATGAGTGTTTATATGAAACGTAGCCACGCCCCTCGAGTTATAATGTGTTTATATGAAACGTAGCCACGCCCCTAGAGTTATAATGAGTGTTTATATGTGTTTGTTTCAAACTTGACAAACGTTGCGACTGAAAGACGACTTTCCATATTTTCAGTTTAACATTTGAGGTAAAAAAAAAAAATTCATCTTAACTTTAGTCTTCCTTCTGACAGGCCATGTCTGGAATGGCTTCTGTTGGCCAATATAGGACTTTACCAGAAAGAAATGCATAACATTAGTCTTTAACATATTGTCTATCCATCCATTCTTAGACTCTATCACCATATAATGTATTTCAATACACCAACAGGTCATTGGGTCAGAACTGTTATAATTTCAGCAAAATGCCTCCCTTGCTTTAAACCAGAACCATGACCAACCAGTAAATTATGGTTCCTCTTAATGGGAGAATGGGCCGGGCCAGGATTACAGAACTAGTCCTTACGAGCAAATGCCTTTCACTTTTGTAGTTATATACTGTAGCTGACTTTGAAAAGAGGTTTGAGAAGCTGGTGTGGGGAGACATATGCTTGATTCAACATTTCATCACATTCTGATGCTAACATATTGTGTAGCAGACGGGGTTGGGAAATGTATTTTCATACCTGCCTATGTGTTGCTAGTTGTTGGCCACTTGACATTGAGCTTGTTATTGAAGATATTCTCTATTCTGTAGTGAATATTCTGTAATAGAATACTCTATTCTGTAGTGAATA
The DNA here is from genome assembly GCF_023373465.1 of Oncorhynchus keta. Lineage (NCBI taxonomy): Eukaryota > Metazoa > Chordata > Actinopteri > Salmoniformes > Salmonidae > Oncorhynchus > Oncorhynchus keta. Next base: position 55,134 of record NW_026291016.1, on the reverse strand, counting down.
TTCTGTAATAGAATACTCTATTCTGTAGTGAATATTCTGTAATAGAATACTCTATTCTGTAGTGAATATTCTGTAATAGAATACTCTATTCTGTAGTGAATATTCTGTAATAGAATACTCTATTCTGTAGTGAATATTCTGTAATAGAATATTCTGTAATATTCTGTAATAGAATACTCTATTCTGTAGTGAATATTCTGTAATAGAATACTCTATTCTGTAGTGAATATTCTGTAATAGAATACTCTATTCTGTAGTGAATATTCTGTAATAGAATACTCTATTCTGTAGTGAATATTCTGTAATAGAATACTCTATTCTGTAGTGAATATTCTGTAATAGAATACTCTATTCTGTAGTGAATATTCTGTAATAGAATACTCTATTCTGTAGTGAATATTCTGTAATAGAATACTCTATTCTGTAGTGAATATTCTGTAATAGAATACTCTATTCTGTAGTGAATATTCTGTAATAGAATACTCTATTCTGTAGTGAATATTCTGTAATAGAATACTCTATTCTGTAGTGAATATTCTGTAATAGAATACTCTATTCTGTAGTGAATATTCTGTAATAGAATACTCTATTCTGTAGTGAATATTCTGTAATAGAATACTCTATTCTGTAGTGAATATTCTGTAATAGAATATTCTATTCTGTAGTAGAATATTCTGTAAATAGAATACTCTATTCTGTAGTGAATATTCTGTAATAGAATACTCTATTCTGTAGTGAATATTCTGTAATAGAATACTCTATTCTGTAGTGAATATTCTGTAATAGAATACACTCTATTCTGTAGTGAATATTCTGTAATAGAATACTCTATTCTGTAGTGAATATTCTGTAATAGAATACTCTATTCTGTAGAATATTCTGAATATTCTGTAATAGAATACTCTATTCTGTAGTGAATATTCTGTAATAGAATACTCTATTCTGTAGTGAATATTCTGTAATATAATTTTCCAAACAAATCCATTCTGATGATTATAGTTCTGTAATTAATCCCTCTGTTGCTGTTATATCTGTAATGATTATAGTTCTATTCTGTTAATCTTCTGTAATAGAATCATCTGATGATTATAGTTCTACCATTATCTGTAATAGAATACTCTATTCTGTTGGTTATCATCTGATGATTATAGTTCTATTCCATTAATCCCTCTGTCGGTTATCATCTGATGATTATAGTTCTACCATTAATCTCTCTGTGTAGTTATCATCTGATGATTATAGTTCTACCATTAATCTCTCTGTCGGTTATCATCTGATGATTATAGTTCTACCATTAATCTCTCTGTCGGTTATCATCTGATGATTATAGTTCTACCATTAATCCATCTGTTGGTTATCATCTGATGATTATAGTTCTACCATTAATCCCTCTGTTGATTATCATCTGATGATTATAGTTCTACCATTAATCCCTCTGTTGGTTATCATCTGATGATTATAGTTCTACCATTAATCCCTCTGTTGGTTATCATCTGATGATTATAGTTCTACCATTAATCTCTCTGTTGGTTATCATCTGATGATTATAGTTCTACCATTAATCTCTCTGTTGGTTATCATCTGATGATTATAGTTCTACCATTAATCCATCTGTTGGTTATCATCTGATGATTATAGTTCTACCATTAATCCCTCTGTTGGTTATCATCTGATGATTATATATTCACCATTAATCTCTCTGTTGGTTATCATCTGATGATTATAGTTCTACCATTAATCCCTCTGTTGATTATCATCTGATGATTATAGTTCTACCATTAATCCATCTGATGATTATAGTTCTACCATTAATCCATCTGATGATTATAGTTCTACCATTAATCCCTATGTTGGTTATCATCTGATGATTATAGTTCTACCATTAATCTCTCTGTTGGTTATCATCTGATGATTATAGTTCTACCATTAATCCATCTGATGATTATAGTTCTACCATTAATCCCTCTGTTGGTTATCATCTGATGATTATAGTTCTACCATTAATCTCTCTGTTGGTTATCATCTGATGATTATAGTTCTACCATTAATCCATCTCTGATGATTATAGTTCTACCATTAATCCATCTGTTGGTTATCATCTGATGATTATAGTTCTACCATTAATCCATTATCATCTGATGATTATAGTTCTACCATTAATCCCTCTGTTGGTTATCATCTGATGATTATATATTCTACCATTAATCCATCTGTTGGTTATCATCTGATGATTATAGTTCTACCATTAATCCATCTGTTGGTTATCATCTGATGATTATAGTTCTACCATTAATCCATCTGATGATTATAGTTCTACCATTAATCCATCTGTTGGTTATCATCTGATGATTATAGTTCTACCATTAATCCATCTGTTGGTTATCATCTGATTATAGTTCTACCATTAATCCCTCTGTTGGTTATCATCTGATGATTATATATTCTACCATTAATCCATCTGTTGGTTATCATCTGATGATTATAGTTCTACCATTAATCCCTCTGTTGATTATCATCTGATGATTATAGTTCTACCATTAATCTCTCTGTTGGTTATCATCTGATGATTATAGTTCTACCATTAATCCCTCTGTTGATTATCATCTGATGATTATAGTTCTACCATTAATCTCTCTGTTGGTTATCATCTGATGATTATAGTTCTACCATTAATCCCTCTGTTGGTTATCATCTGATGATTATAGTTCTACCATTAATCCATCTGTCGGTTATCATCTGATGATTATATATTCACCATTAATCCATCTGTTGGTTATCATCTGATGATTATAGTTCTACCATTAATCCCTCTGTTGGTTATCATCTGATGATTATAGTTCTACCATTAATCTCTCTGTTGGTTATCATCTGATGATTATAGTTCTACCATTAATCCCTCTGTTGGTTATCATCTGATGATTATAGTTCTACCATTAATCCATCTGTTGGTTATCATCTGATGATTATAGTTCTACCATTAATCCATCTGTCGGTTATCATCTGATGATTATAGTTCTACCATTAATCCCTCTGTTGGTTATCATCTGATGATTATAGTTCTACCATTAATCCCTCTGTTGGTTATCATCTGATGATTATAGTTCTACCATTAATCCCTCTGTCGGTTATCATCTGATGATTAGACCTTCACCATTAATCTCTCTGTTGATTATCATCTGATGATTATAGTTCTACCATTAATCCCTCTGTTGGTTATCATCTGATGATTATAGTTCTACCATTAATCCCTCTGTTGGTTATCATCTGATGATTATAGTTCTACCATTAATCCCTCTGTTGGTTATCATCTGATGATTATAGTTCTACCATTAATCCATCTGTTGGTTATCATCTGATGATTATAGTTCTACCATTAATCCCTCTGTTGGTTATCATTGATGATTATAGTTCTACCATTAATCCATCTGTTGGTTATCATCTGATGATTATAGTTCTACCATTAATCCCTCTGTTGATTATCATCTGATGATTATAGTTCTACCATCAATCCATCTGTTGATTATAGTTCTACCATTAATCTCTCTGTTGGTTATCATCTGATGATTATAGTTCTACCATTAATCTCTCTGTTGGTTATCATCTGATGATTATAGTTCTACCATTAATCTCTCTGTTGGTTATCATCTGATGATTATAGTTCTACCATTAATCCTCTGTTGGTTATCATCTGATGATTATAGTTCTACCATTAATCCTCTGTTGGTTATCATCTGATGATTATAGTTCTACCATTAATCCTCTGTTGGTTATCATCTGATGATTATAGTTCTACCATTAATCTCTCTGTTGGTTATCATCTGATGATTATAGTTCTACCATTAATCCCTCTGTCGGTTATCATCTGATGATTATAGTTCACCATTAATCTCTCTGTTGGTTATCATCTGATGATTATAGTTCTACCATTAATCTCTCTGTTGGTTATCATCTGATGATTATAGTTCTACCATTAATCCATCTGTCGGTTATCATCTGATGATTATAGTTCTACCATTAATCTCTCTGTCGGTTATCATCTGATGATTATAGTTCTACCATTAATCCCTCTGTTGGTTATCATCTGATGATTATAGTTCTACCATTAATCTCTCTGTTGGTTATCATCTGATGATTATAGTTCTACCATTAATCCCTCTGTTGGTTATCATCTGATGATTATAGTTCTACCATTAATCCCTCTGTTGGTTATCATCTGATGATTATAGTTCTACCATTAATCTCTCTGTTGGTTATCATCTGATGATTATAGTTCTACCATTAATCCATCTGTTGGTTATCATCTGATGATTATAGTTCTACCATTAATCCCTCTGTTGGTTATCATCTGATGATTATAGTTCTACCATTAATCCCTCTGTTGGTTATCATCTGATGATTATAGTTCTACCATTAATCTCTCTGTTGGTTATCATCTGATGATTATAGTTCTACCATTAATCCATCTGTTGGTTATCATCTGATGATTATAGTTCTACCATTAATCCCTCTGTTGGTTATCATCTGATGATTATAGTTCTACCATTAATCCCTCTGTTGGTTATCATCTGATGATTATAGTTCTACCATTAATCCATCTGTTGGTTATCATCTGATGATTATAGTTCTACCATTAATCTCTCTGTTGGTTATCATCTGATGATTATAGTTCTACCATTAATCTCTCTGTTGGTTATCATCTGATGATTATAGTTCTACCATTAATCCATCTGATGATTATAGTTCTACCATTAATCTCTCTGTTGGTTATCATCTGATGATTATAGTTCTACCATTAATCTCTCTGTTGGTTATCATCTGATGATTATAGTTCTACCATTAATCCATCTGTCGGTTATCATCTGATGATTATAGTTCTACCATTAATCCCTCTGTTGGTTATCATCTGATGATTATAGTTCTACCATTAATCCCTCTGTTGATTATCATCTGATGATTATAGTTCTACCATTAATCCCTCTGTTGGTTATCATCTGATGATTATAGTTCTACCATTAATCCATCTGTCGGTTATCATCTGATATCAGATCAGACTCGTGGACGTGGCAGAAAGCCAATCCAAATGAAAAACTCCTAGACGTCATCATAGACAACACACATGTACTCTGTGGTGACAGACAGTCCAGATAGCTGGTGCACACAAGATTCGATTCTGCTTTTTTTTGGAGAGATTTATTGATACGAGACAGAAATGTGTCTCCTGCTTTTTACCCCAAAAACCTCTTCCCGAGATAAACACACAAAGGCTCCTAGAAGTCTGGAGACGACACGCTGGTAAATACATTTAGTGAATAAACATTTAGTGAACATTTAATGAATAAATAGAAATGAAGTGTGAGAACTGCGAACGGGTTGCAGAGAGCAGTGGAAAGTACGACTGTTTCTGTCTCTGCCGGTAACCTTTATGATTTAACTTTTCAATGTGTTCTTCACAGACAGCAGTTTCACTCTAAGAGGAAACGTGGTTCTAGGGACGTGTCCCCCCCCCCCAAAAAAAACCCAGACACCATATTCCCTATGTAGTGCACTGCTTTTAACCAGATCCCTATTGACCTAGGTCAAAAGTAGTGCACTACATTGGGGTATAGGGGGCCATTTGGGACGCGAAGCCCCTTATTCTGGTTCCAGAATAATTAGCTTATAGACAGATGGTACACAAACACAACATTGATAGTATCTACACTTCGACTGCAATATGTTTTCTATCAAACTGATTGACGGAATTAATCCCTTTTTCATTTATTTCGCACAGCAGTTGTTTTAACTCATGTGTGTAATTATTATATTAATTCACAGTGTATATATATATATGCCATTTAGCAGACGCTTTTATCCAAAGCGACTTACAGTCATGTGTGCATACATTCTACGTATGGGTGGTCCCGGGAATCGAACCCACTACCCTGGCGTTACAAGCGCCATGCTCTACCAACTGAGCTACAGAAGGACCACAGTGCATTGATATTCAACATATTCTACTCTGTCCTCAGTAGCAGTACGTAGACAATTAATTTCAAAAACAATATAACAACACAATTTAAAAAATAAATAAACATATGTATTCCACCTTTATTTAACCAGGTAGGCTAGTTGAGAACACCTTTATTTAACCAGGTAGGCTAGTTGAGTTGAGAACACCTTTATTTAACCAGGTAGGCTAGTTGAGAACACCTTTATTTAACCAGGTAGGCTAGTTGAGAACACCTTTATTTAACCAGGTAGGCTCTGAGAACACCTTTATTTAACCAGGTAGGCTTTGACCAGGTAGGCTAGTTGAGAACACCTTTATTTAACCAGGTAGGCTAGTTGAGAACACCTTTATTTAACCAGGTAGGCTAGTTGAGAACAACAAACAGAGTTACTGGAGTAAACAAGGTAGGCAGTTGAGAACACAGAACCAGGTAGGCTAGTTGAGAACAAGAGTTACATTTACAACTGCGACAAGATAAAGTAAACAGTTCGACACACAACAAACAACAACACAGAGTTACACATGGAGTAAACAACAACACAGAGTTACACATGGAGTAAACAACAACACAGAGTTACACATGGATGGAGTAAATGGAACAACAACAGAGTTACACATGGTAAACAACAACACAGTAAACAACAACACAGAGTTACACATGGAGTAAACAACAACACAGAGTTACACATGGAGTAAACAACACATGGAGTAAACAACACAGAGTTACACATGGAGTAAACAACAACACAGAGTTACACATGGAGTAAACAACAACACAGAGTTAAATGGAGTAAACAACAACACAGAGTTACACATGGAGTAAACAACAACACAGAGTTACACATGGAGTAAACAACAACACAGAGTTACACATGGAGTAAACAACAACACAGAGTTACACATGGAGTAAACAACAACACAGAGTTACACATGGAGTAAACAACAACACAGAGTTACACATGGAGTAAACAACAACACAGAGTTACACATGGAGTAAACAACAACACAGAGTTACACATGGAGTAAACAACAACACAGAGTTACACATGGAGTAAACAACAACACAGAGTTACACATGGAGTAAACAACAACACAGAGTTACACATGGAGTAAACAACAACACAGAGTTACACATGGAGTAAACAACAACACAGAGTTACACATGGAGTAAACAACAACACAGAGTTACACATGGAGTAAACAACAACACAGAGTTACACATGGAGTAAACAACAACACAGAGTTACACATGGAGTAAACAACAACACAGAGTTACACATGGAGTAAACAACAACACAGAGTTACACATGGAGTAAACAACAACCCAGAGTTACACATGGAGTAAACAACAACACAGAGTTACACATGGAGTAAACAACAACACAGAGTTACACATGGAGTAAACAACAACACAGAGTTACACATGGAGTAAACAACAACACAGAGTTACACATGGAGTAAACAACAACACAGAGTTACACATGGAGTAAACAAAACGTACAGTCAATAACAATAAAAGTCTACATACGGTGCGTGGAAATGGCGTTTCAACTGTTCTGCCGGCGGCTATGGAGCCCTGACCAGTTTCACCAGACGTGCTCCCTGATGTGTGTAATTACTACATTAATTCACAGTGCATTGACATTCAACATATTCAGCTCTTGTCTACAGTAGCAGTACGTAGACATTCATTTCTAAAACAATATAGCAACACAAATCCAACTTTTGTCAGTGGTTTAATTGAGCAAACTTAGTGTTTTACATATTGGGAAGGTTGAGCCCAAATGTGTCAGAACTCCAGTCATTGGATATGAATGTCGTCGTTAAACGGTTCACTGAGAGGTTTATGGGTTTAACAGTTTAACACCAATATACACTTTAGTGTACAAAACATTAAGAACACATTCCTAATATTGAGAGAGCAAACATTAATAATATCAATCGATCAAATGTATTTATAAAGCCCTTCGTACATCAGCTGATATCTCAAAGTGCTGTACAGAAACCCAGCCTAAAACCCCCCAAACAGCAAGCGATGCAGGTGTAGAAGCACGGTGGCTAGGAAAAACTCCCTAGAAAGGCCAAAACCTAGGATGAAACCTAGAGAGGAACCAGGCTATGAGGGGTGGCCAGTCCTCTTCTGGCTGTGCCGGGTGGAGATTATAACAGAACATGGCCAAGATGTTCAAATGTTCATAGATGACCAGCAGGGTCAGATAATAATAATCACAGTGGTTGTAGAGGGCGCAACAGGTCAGCACCTCAGGAGTAAATGTCAGTTGGCTTTTCATAGCCAATCATTCAGAGTTAGAGACAGCAGGTCCGGTAGAGAGAGAGAGTCGAAAACAGCAGGTCTGGGACAGGTAGCACGTCCGGTGAACAGGTCAGAGTTCCATAGCCGCAGGCATAACAGTTGAAACTGGAGCAGCAGCACGGCCAGGTGGACTGGAGACAGCAAGGAGTCATCAGGCCAGATAGTCCCGAGGCATGGTTCCAGGGCTCAGGTCCTCAGGGAGGGGAGGGAGAGAGAATTAGATAAGACAGGAAAATTACACCAGGAGCTTAAACTTCATTTTATTTTATTTTACCTTTAGGACACCGGATAAGACAGGAAAATTACAAGATATAACAGATTGAACAGTGGGTTAACTGGTCTAACAGTGGGTTAACCTACGACACATAAACTGGTCTTTTATTTTATTTTATTTTACCTTTATTTAACCAGGCAAGTCAGTTAAGAACATATTCTTATTTTCAATGACAGCCTAGGAACAGTGGGTTAACTGCCTGTTCAGGAGCAGAACGACCTTGTCAGCTCCGGGGTTTGACCTCGCAACCTTCCGGTTACTAGTCCAACGCTCTAACCACTAGGCTACGCTGCCGCAAGGGCGGTTCATCGCTCCAGTGCCTTTACGTTCACCTTCGCATCCCTGGGCCAGACTACACTCAATCATAGGACCTACTGAAGAAGATGAGTCTTCAATAAAGACTTAAAGGTCAGACAGAGTCTGCGTCTCTCACATGGACAGGCAGATCATTCCATAAAAATGGAGCTCTATGGGAGAAAGCCCTGCTTCCAGCTGTTTATTCAGAAATTCTAGGGACAGTAAGGAGGCCTGCGTCTTGTGACCATCGTGTACGTGTAGATATGTATGGCAGGACCAAATCAGAGAGATAGGTAGGAGAAAGCCCATGTAATGAGTTGTAGGTTAGCAGTAAAACCTTGAAATCAGCCCTTGCCTTAACAGGAAGCCAGTGTAGAGAGGCTAGCACTGGAGTAATATGAAAAACAAATGTTGGTTCTAGTCAAGATTCTAGCAGCCGTGTTCAGCAGTAACTGAAGTTTATTTAGTACTTTATCCGGGTAGCCGGAAAGTAGAGCATGGCAGTAGTCTAGTTTAGAAGGGACAAAAGCATGGATAAGCTTTTATGCATCATTTTGTGGCAAAAAAATGAGATTTTTGCAATGTTACGTAGATGGAAAAAACATGTCCTTGAAACATTCTTGATATGTTCGTCAAAAGAGAGATCAGGGTCCAGAGTAACGCTGAGGTCCTTCACAGTTTTATTTGAGACGACTTTACAACCATTAAGATTAATTGTCAGATCCAACGGAAGATCTCTTTGTTTCTTGGGACCTAGAACTAGCATCTCTGTTTTGCCAGAGTTTTAAAGTAAAACATTTGCTGCCATCCACTTACTTGTCTGAAACACTGGCTTCCAGGGAGGGCAATTTTGGGGCTTCACCATGTTTCATTGAAATGTACAGCTGTGTGTCGTCCGCATAGCAGTGAAAGTTAACATTATGTTTCCGAATGACATCACCAAGAGGTAGAATATTTAGTGAAAACAATAGTGGTCCTAAAACGGAACCTTGAGGAACACCAAAACTTACAATTGATTTGTCAGAAGACAAACCATCCACAGAGACAAACTGATATCTTTCCGACAGATAAGATCTAAACCAGGCCAGAACTATCTTAACCAGGCCAGAACTTGTCCGTGTAGACCAATTAGGGTTTCCAATCTCTCCAAAAGAATGTGGTGATCGATGATGTCATAAGCAGCACTAAGGTCTAGGAGCACGAGGACAGATGCAGAGCCTCGGTCTGCATGTCAATCTCTCCTGGCTCAAAGTGGAGGAGAGATTGGCTTCATCACTACTTGTATTTGTGAGAGGTATCGACATTTTGAAAGCACCGAGCTGTCTGTTTAAATGACTACCACGCAGCTCAGACACCCCATGCATACCCCACAAGACATGCCACCAGAGGTCCCTTCACAGTCCTCAAGTCCAGAACAGACTATGGGAGGCACACAGTACCACATAGAGTCATGACTACATGGAACTCTATTCCACAGTACTACATAGAGCCATGACTACATGGAACTCTATTCCACAGTACCACATAGAGCCATGACTACATGGAACTCTATTCCACAGTACCACATAGAGCCATGACTACATGGAACTCTATTCCACAGTACCACATAGAGCCATGACTACATGGAACTCTATTCCACAGTACCACATAGAGCCATGACTACATGGAACTCTATTCCACAGTACCACATAGAACCATGACTACATGGAACTCTATTCCACAGTACCACATAGAGCCATGACTACACAACTCTATTCCACAGTACTACATAGAGCCATGACTACATGGAACTCTATTCCCACTAGTACCACATAGAGCCATGACTACATGGAACTCTACTTCCACAGTACCACATAGAACCATGACTACATGGAACTCTATTCCACAGTACCACATAAAAATGACTAAAATAGAACTCTATTCCACAGTAACACATAGAGATGACTACATGGAACTCTATTCCACAGTACCACATAGAACGATGACTACATAGAACTAACTATATCACACAGTACCACATAGAACCATGACCCACTATACACACACGATAACATACCCACTATACACACACGATACATACCCACTATAGAACCATGACTACCCACTATAACTCTATATCCACAGATAACCACATACCTACATGGAAACATACTATTCCACATCATATTTAAAAAACAGATGAAAATACACCTTATGGAACAGCGATAACATACCCACTATAGAGACACAAACATACCCACTATACACACACGATAACATACCCACACACACACGATAACATACCCACTATACACACACGATAACATATAACATACCCACTATACACACACGATAACATACCCACTATACACACACGATAACATACCCACTATACACACACGATAACATACCCACTATACACACACGATAACATACCCACTATACACACACGATAACATACCCACTATACACACACGATAACATACCCACTATAACATATAACATACCCACTATACACACACGATAACATACCCACTATACACACACGATAACATACCCACTATACACACACGATAACATACCCACTATACACACACGATAACATACCCACTATACACACACGATAACATACCCACTATACACACACCCACTATACACACACGATAACATACCCACTATACACACACGATAACATACCCACTATACACACACGATAACATACCCACTATACACACACGATAACATACCCACTATACACACACGATAACATACCCACTATACACACACGATAACATACCCACTATACACACACGATAACATACCCACTATACACACACGATAACATACCCACTATACACACACGACGATAACATACCCACTAACATACCCACTATACACACACGATAACATACCCACTATACACACACGATAACATACCCACTATACACACGATAACATAACATACCCACTATACACTATACACACACGATAACATACCCACTATACACACACGATAACATACCCACTATACACACACGATAACATACCCACTATACACACACGATAACATACCCACTATACACACACGATAACATACCCACTATACACACACGATAACATACCCACTAACATACACACTACACACACGATAACATACCCACTATACACACATAACATACCCACTATACACACACGATAACATACCCACTATACACACACGATAACATACCCACTATACACACACGATAACATACCCACTATACACACACGATAACATACCCACTATACACACACGATAACATACATACCACACTAACATACACTATACACACACGATAACATACCCACTATACACACACGATAACATACCCACTATACACACACGATAACATACCCACTATACACACACGATAACATACCCACTATACACCACGATATACCCACTATACACACACGATAACATACCCACTATACACACACGATAACATACCCACTATACACACACGATAACATACCCACTATACACACACGATAACATACCCACTATACACACACGATAACATACCACAACATACCCACTATACACACACATAACATACCCACTATACACATACACACACGATAACATACCCACTATACACACACGATAACATACCCACTATACACACACGATAACATACCCACTATACACACACGATAACATACCCACTATACACACACGATAACATACCCACTATACACACACGATAACATACCCACTATACACACACGATAACATACCCACTATACACACACGATAACATACCCACTATACACACACGATAACATACCCACTATACACACACGATAACATACCCACTATACACACACGATAACATACCCACTATACACACACGATAACATACCCACTATACACACACGATAACATACCCACTATACACACACGATAACATACCCACTATACACACACGATAACATACCCACTATACACACACGATAACATACCCACTATACACACACGATAACATACCCACTATACACACACGATAACATACCCACTATACAACATAACATACCACTATACACACACGATAACATACCCACTATACACACACGATAACATACCCACTATACACACACGATAACATACCCACTATACACACACGATAACATACCCACTATACACCACATACCCACTATACACACACGATAACATACCCACTATACACACACGATAACATACCCACTATACACACACGATAACATACCCACTATACACACACGATAACATACCCACTATACACACACGATAACATACCCACTATACACACACGATAACATACCCACTATACACACACGATAACATACCCACTATACACACACACATAACATACCCACTATACACACACGATAACATACCCACTATACACACACGATAACATACCCACTATACACACACGATAACATACCCACTATACACACACGATAACATACCCACTATACACACACGATAACATACCCACTATACACACACGATAACATACCCACTATACACACACGATAACATACCCACTATACACACACGATAACATACCCACTATACACACACGATAACATACCCACTATACACACACGATAACATACCCACTATACACACACGATAACATACCCACTATACACACACGATAACATACCCACTATACACACACGATAACATACCCACTATACACACACGATAACATACCCACTATACACACACGATAACATACCCACTATACACACACGATAACATACCCACTACTATAACATACCCACTACACGATAACATACCCACTATACACACACGATATAACATACCCACTATACACACACGATAACATACCCACTATACACACACACACGATAACATACCCACTATACACACACGATAACATACCCACTATACACACACGATAACATACCCACTATACACACTATACGATAACATACCCACTATACACACACGATAACATACCCACTATACACACACGATAACATACCCACTATACACACACGATAACATACCCACTATACACACACGATAACATACCCACTATACACACACGATAACATACCCACTATACACACACGATAACATACCCACTATACACACACGATAACATACCCACTATACACACACGATAACATACCCACTATACACACACGATAACATACCCACTATACACACACGATAACATACCCACTATACACACACGATAACATACCCACTATACACACACGATAACATACCCACTATACACACACGATAACATACCCACTATACACACACGATAACATACCCACTATACACACACGATAACATACCCACTATACACACACGATAACATACCCACTATACACACACGATAACATACCCACTATACACACACACGATAACATACCCACTATACACACACGATAACATACCCACTATACACACACGATAACATACCCACTATACACACACGATAACATACCCACTATACACACACGATAACATACCCACTATACACACACGATAACATACCCACTATACACACACGATAACATACCCACTATACACACACGATAACATACCCACTATACACACACGATAACATACCCACTATACACACACGATAACATACCCACTATACACACACGATAACATACCCACTATACACACACGATAACATACCCACTATACACACACGATAACATACCCACTATACACACACGATAACATACCCACTATACACACACGATAACATACCCACTATACACACACGATAACATACCCACTATACACACACAATAACATACCCACTATACACACACGATAACATACCCACTATACACACACGATAACATACCCACTACACACACACGATAACATACCCACTACACACACACGATAACATATCCACTATACACACACGATAACATACCCACTACACACACACGATAACATACCCACTACACACACACGATAACATATCCACTATACACACACATACACATGGATTTTGTGTTGTAGATATGTGATAGTGGAGTATGGGCCTGAAGGCACACACCTAATGTATTATGAAAAATGTTATGAATGTATTGCTGTATAATTGTAAAACTGCCTTAATTTAGCTGGATCCCAGGAAGAGTAGCTGGCTGCCTTGGCAGGAACTATTGGGGATCCATAATAAACCCCCAGGAAGAGTAGCTGCTGCCTTGGCAGGAACTAATGGGGATCCATAATAAACCCCAGGAAGAGTAGCTGCTGTCTTGACAGGAACTAATGGGGATCCATAATAAACCCCAGGAAGAGTAGCTGCTGTCTTGACAGGAACTAATGGGGATCCATAATAAACCCCAGGAAGAGTAGCTGGCTGCCTTGGCAGGAACTAATGGGGATCCATAATAAACCCCAGGAAGAGTAGCTGGCTGCCTTGACAGGAACTAATGAGGATCCATAATAAACCCCAGGAAGAGTAGCTGGCTGCCTTGACAGGAACTAATGAGGATCCATAATAAACCCCAGGAAGAGTAGCTGCTGTCTTGGTAGGAACTAATGTGGATCCTTAAACCCCCAGGAAGAGTAGCTGCTGCCTTGGCAGGAACTAATGGGGATCCATAATAAACCCCAGGAAGAGTAGCTGCTGCCTTGACAGGAACTAATGGGGATCCATAATAAACCCCAGGAAGAGTAGCTGCTGCCTTGGCAGGAACTAATGGGGATCCATAATAAACCCCAGGAAGAGTAGCTGCTGCCTTGGCAGGAACTAATGGGGATCCATAATAAACCCCAGGAAGAGTAGCTGCTGCCTTGGCAGGAACTAATGGGGATCCATAATAAACCCCAGGAAGAGTAGCTGCTGCCTTGGCAGGAACTAATGGGGATCCATAATAAACCCCAGGAAGAGTAGCTGGCTGCCTTGGCAGGAACTAATGGGGATCCATAATAAACCCCAGGAAGAGTAGCTGCTGCCTTGGCAGGAACTAATGGGGATCCATAATAAACCCCAGGAAGAGTAGCTGCTGCCTTGGCAGGAACTAATGGGGATCCATAATAAACCCCAGGAAGAGTAGCTGCTGCCTTGGCAGGAACTAATGGGGATCCATAATAAACCCCAGGAAGAGTAGCTGCTGCCTTGGCAGGAACTAATGGGGATCCATAATAAACCCCAGGAAGAGTAGCTGCTGCCTTGACAGGAACTAATGGGGATCCATAATAAACCCCAGGAAGAGTAGCTGCTGCCTTGGCAGGAACTAATGGGGATCCATAATAAACCCCAGGAAGAGTAGCTGCTGCCTTGGCAGGAACTAATGGGGATCCATAATAAACCCCAGGAAGAGTAGCTGCTGCCTTGGCAGGAACTAATGGGGATCCATAATAAACCCCAGGAAGAGTAGCTGCTGCCTTGGCAGGAACTAATGGGGATCCATAATAAACCCCAGGAAGAGTAGCTGCTGCCTTGGCAGGAACTAATGGGGATCCATAATAAACCCCAGGAAGAGTAGCTGCTGCCTTGGCAGGAACTAATGGGGATCCATAATAAACCCCAGGAAGAGTAGCTGCTGCCTTGGCAGGAACTAATGGGGATCCATAATAAACCCCAGGAAGAATAGCTGCTGCCTTGGCAGGAACTAATGGGGATCCATAATAAACCCCAGGAAGAGTAGCTGCTGCCTTGGCAGGAACTAATGGGGATCCATAATAAACCCCAGGAAGAGTAGCTGCTGCCTTGGCAGGAACTAATGGGGGTCCATAATAAACCCCAGGAATAGTAGCTGCTGCCTTGGCAGGAACTAATGGGGATCCATAATAAACCCCAGGAAGAATAGCTGCTGCCTTGGCAGGAACTAATGGGGATCCATAATAAATACAAATACAGTTGTGTCCAGTTGGCTGGATGCCCTTTGGGTGGTGGACCATTCATCATACACACAGGAAACTATTGAGCGTGAAAAACCCAGCAGCGTTTCAGTTCTTGACACAAACTGGTGCGCATGGCATATACTAACATACCCCGTTCAAAGGCTATTAAATATTTTGTCTTGCTCGTTCACCACAAATCCTTCTTTAACCTGTCTCCTCCCCTTCACCTACACTGATTGAAGTGGATTTAGTGACATTCTATCTGTCTGTGTTCCAGAGTTGAGGAGTAGTGTTCTGTGGTAACATTCTGTCTGTGTCTGTGTTCCAGAGTTAAGGAGTAGTGTCTGTGGTAACATTCTGTCTGTGTTCCAGAGTTAAGGAGTAGTGTTCTGTGGTAACATTCTGTTTGTGTCTGTGTTCCAGAGTTAAGGAGTAGTGTTCTGTGGTAACATTCTGTCTGTGTTCCAGAGTTAAGGAGTAGTGTTCTGTGGTAACATTCTGTCTGTGTTCCAGAGTTAAGGAGTAGTGTTCTGTGGTAACATTCTGTCTGTGTCTGTGTTCCAGAGTTAAGGAGTAGTGTTCTGTGGTAACATTCTGTCTGTGTTCCAGAGTTAAGGAGTAGTGTTCTGTGGTAACATTCTGTCTGTGTTCCAGAGTTAAGGAGTAGTGTTCTGTGGTAACATTCTGTCTGTGTTCCAGAGTTAAGGAGTAGTGTTCTGTGGTAACATTCTGTCTGTGTTCCAGAGTTAAGGAGTAGTGTTCTGTGGTAACATTCTGTCTGTGTTCCAGAGTTAAGGAGCAGTAGTGTCTGTGGTAACATTCTGTCTGTGTTCCAGAGTTAAGGAGTATTGTTCTGTGGTAACATTCTGTCTGTGTTCCAGAGTTAAGGAGTA
>NW_026291016.1:0-30000 GCF_023373465.1 Oncorhynchus keta | reverse complement strand
CTGTTCTCCTCCTCTCCTCTGTCCCTTCTCCTCCTCTCCTCCCTGTTCTCCTCCTCTCCTCTGTCCCTTCTCCTCCTCTCCTCCCTGTTCTCCTCCTGATCCTTCCTAGGCTACATCTCCAGCTTGTCTGTCTTCGTTGTTCTGATGCGTAATTACACGGCTGGCCTCGCTGCTGCCGCGACCATTCCTCTTACATCTTGTGGAATCCCAGGAAAAAGCCAGACTACAAAAAAAAAAAACTTGTTGGACACTTATTTCAACTTTATTTTCTTTTAAGCCTACTGATCGCATATTGGAGGAGAAATGCACGTTTGGTCGAATGTGCAATAGGCTACAGTATTAATGGGGCGGAGAGATCGAAAGGAGAAGACAATGGTTTCCTCTCGTAACACAGGCCTATTTTGTCAGGATGTAGCTCGGTGTTAAGACAGGCCTATTTTGTCAGGCTGTAGCTCGGTGTTAAGACAGGCCTATTTTGTCAGGATGTAGCTCGGTGTTAAGACAGGCCTATTTTGTCAGGATGTAGCTCGGTGTTAAGACAGGCCTATTTTGTCAGGATGTAGCTCGGTGTTAAGACAGGCCTATTTTGTCAGGATGTAGCTCGGTGTTAAGACAGGCCTATTTTGTCAGGATGTAGCTCGGTGTTAAGACGGGCCTATTTTGTCAGGATGTAGCTCGGTGTTAAGACGGGCCTATTTTGTCAGGATGTAGCTCGGTGTTAAGACGGGCCTATTTTGTCAGGATGTAGCTCGGTGTTAAGACAGGCCTATTTTGTCAGGATGTAGCTCGGTGTTAAGACAGGCCTATTTTGTCAGGATGTAGCTCGGTGTTAAGACGGGCCTATTTTGTCAGGCTGTAGCTCGGTGTTAAGACAGGCCTATTTTGTCAGGATGTAGCTCGGTGTTAAGACAGGCCTATTTTGTCAGGATGTAGCTCGGTGTTAAGACAGGCCTATTTTGTCAGGATGTAGCTCGGTGTTAAGACAGGCCTATTTTGTCAGGATGTAGCTCGGTGTTAAGACAGGCCTATTTTGTCAGGATGTAGCTCGGTGTTAAGACAGGCCTATTTTGTCAGGATGTAGCTCGGTGTTAAGACGGGCCTATTTTGTCAGGATGTAGCTCGGTGTTAAGACGGGCCTATTTTGTCAGGATGTAGCTCGGTGTTAAGACAGGCCTATTTTGTCAGGATGTAGCTCGGTGTTAAGACAGGCCTATTTTGTCAGGATGTAGCTCGGTGTTAAGACAGGCCTATTTTGTCAGGATGTAGCTCGGTGTTAAGACAGGCCTATTTTGTCAGGCTGTAGCTCGGTGTTAAGACAGGCCTATTTTGTCAGGATGTAGCTCGGTGTTAAGACAGGCCTATTTTGTCAGGATGTAGCTCGGTGTTAAGACAGGCCTATTTTGTCAGGATGTAGCTCGGTGTTAAGACAGGCCTATTTTGTCAGGATGTAGCTCGGTGTTAAGACAGGCCTATTTTGTCAGGATGTAGCTCGGTGTTAAGACAGGCCTATTTTGTCAGGATGTAGCTCGGTGTTAAGACAGGCCTATTTTGTCAGGATGTAGCTCGGTGTTAAGACGGGCCTATTTTGTCAGGATGTAGCTCGGTGTTAAGACAGGCCTATTTTGTCAGGATGTAGCTCGGTGTTAAGACGGGCCTATTTTGTCAGGATGTAGCTCGGTGTTAAGACAGGCCTATTTTGTCAGGATGTAGCTCGGTGTTAAGACAGGCCTATTTTGTCAGGATGTAGCTCGGTGTTAAGACAGGCCTATTTTGTCAGGATGTAGCTCGGTGTTAAGACAGGCCTATTTTGTCAGGATGTAGCTCGGTGTTAAGACAGGCCTATTTTGTCAGGATGTAGTTTGGTGTTAAGACAGGCCTATTTTGTCAGGATGTAGCTCGGTGTTAAGACAGGCCTATTTTGTCAGGATGTAGCTCGGTGTTAAGACAGGCCTATTTTGTCAGGATGTAGCTCGGTGTTAAGACAGGCCTATTTTGTCAGGATGTAGCTCGGTGTTAAGACAGGCCTATTTTGTCAGGATGTAGCTCGGTGTTAAGACAGGCCTATTTTGTCAGGATGTAGCTCGGTGTTAAGACAGGCCTATTTTGTCAGGATGTAGCTCGGTGTTAAGACAGGCCTATTTTGTCAGGATGTAGCTCGGTGTTAAGACAGGCCTATTTTGTCAGGATGTAGCTCGGTGTTAAGACCATTCAGAGAAGGCTGTTATTATTCCTTTCGGTTGCATAATCAGGTGTAGTTTGTTTGTCCTGTGTTGTTAATGCAGCATGTAACAAACAGGAGGTGTGAGCAGGGAGGAGCCACCAGGGATTTTTGTGCCACAATAAAATATATCACATTAGGGGCCCCAGCCACCACAGGCCCCACCAACCCTACGCAATTATCTGTACCCACACACCTCCAGAACCCAATCGACCCATTCAAAGCTTTAAATAACTCTCTACCTGTAGTCACACACCTCCAGAACCCAATCGACCCATTTAAAGCTTTAAATAACTCTCTACCTGTAGTCACACACCTCCAGAACCCAATCCACCAATTTAAAGCTTTAAATAACTCTCTACACACCTCCAGAACCCAATCGACCCATTTAAAGCTTTAAATAACTCTCTACCTGTAGTCACACACCTCCAGAACCCAATCGACCCATTTCAAAGCTTTAAATAACTCTCTACCTGTAGTCACACACCTCCAGAACCCAATCGACCCATTTAAAGCTTTAAATAACTCTCTACCTGTAGTCACACACCTCCAGAACCCAATCGACCCCGTTCAAAGCTTTAAATAACTCTACCTTTGCAGGCGTGCAACTCTCTTGTAAGTCCCAATCTTTACTGTGTGATATTTACTGACAGTGGGCTGTGAAAGTATAACCCTGTGTAGACATGCAACAGTCTGCATACAGTGGAATTCACTATCCGATGGAAGACTGATCCCCTCTATAAGAAATGTGCTAAAGGACATCTTTTTACAGATTAAATGTCATTTTAATGGTAAAAAAAAAATTATTGAATGGAAAATTCTCTTAACATGAATGAATAACGTAAAAATAAATATAACTTAAATATACATTAATAAACCTCTTCAAAATAAAATAAATGAACATTTAACATCTATTGAATGATATAACAAACAAAATAATAAAATCAGCAGTAGATTGTTGAACTAAGTATTAAGTACCAACTCGACAATAAGCAGCTGTAAAAATGGAAATGAAAAGGCCCCCCACGGGTGGCGCCAGAGGAAAGGTCAAGAGGTCACCAAATCAACAGGTTTCTTCCACTTTGGGGTTTTGATTGTGAACAACAGATTTTATGGTCAATCCAGCCATTACTTTGAGATATATCTTGTTCTCAGTCTTGTTCTCAGCCTGTGGGCATCATGTGTGTCGTGATCCAACATCCATTGCCATTAAACAGTCATCACTGGCCCTCGCTCAGCCTTTACTCACCAAGGGCCCAGCGCTCAGCCTTTACTCACCAAGGGCCCAGCGCTCAGCCTTTACTCACCAAGGGCCCAGCGCTCAGCCTTTACTCACCAAGGGCCCAGCGCTCAGCCTTTACTCACCAAGGGCCCAGCGCTCAGCCTTTACTCACCAAGGGCCCAGCGCCCAGCCTTTACTCACCAAGGGCCCAGCGCTCAGCCTTTACTCACCAAGGGCCCAGCGCCCAGCCTTTACTCACCAAGGGCCCAGCGCTCAGCCTTTACTCACCAAGGGCCCAGCGCTCAGCCTTTACTCACCAAGGGCCCAGCGCTCAGCCTTTACTCACCAAGGGCCCAGCGCTCAGCCTTTACTCACCAAGGGCCCAGCGCTCAGCCTTTACTCACCAAGGGCCCAGCGCCCAGCCTTTACTCACCAAGGGCCCAGCGCTCAGCCTTTACTCACCAAGGGCCCAGCGCTCAGCCTTTACTCACCAAGGGCCCAGCGCTCAGCCTTTACTCACCAAGGGCCCAGCGCTCAGCCTTTACTCACCAAGGGCCCAGCGCTCAGCCTTTACTCACCAAGGGCCCAGCGCTCAGCCTTTACTCACCAAGGGCCCAGCGCCCAGCCTCCTTACTAGCAAGGTCACTGATTATGTCTTTGAAGTCCAGCTTTCGAGCTAACAGACTTTCAATGGACAGCATGACAAGACTGCACAGCCTGTCCAGGGACATAGTGGACCTCAAATCGTTTTTTTTTTCCTATCAGTTTTTATCTTTCTGAAATCTCTCTCACCACCAGCAACAGCCACAGGCAGTGTGCAAAACATACCTAAAGCAATGCACACTTCTCCCAGAATGCTTTGCAGCTGCATCTTACTAATTTCATTCAGGAGACCGAGAGGGGACAGGTTAGGAGGGGACAGAGTCAGCATGTACAGTGTTCAGGAGACCAAGAGGGGACAGGTTAGGAGGGGACAGAGTCAGCATATAGAGTGTTCAGGAGACCAAGAGGGGACAGGTTAGGAGGGGACAGAGTCAGCATGTACAGTGTTCAGGTGTCAGGAGACCAAGAGGGGACAGGTTAGGAGGGGACAGAGTCAGCATATACAGTGTTCAGGAGACCAAGAGGGGACAGGTTAGGAGGGGACAGAGTCAGCATGTACAGTGTTCAGGAGACCAAGAGGGGACAGGTTAGGAGGGGACAGAGTCAGCATGTACAGTGTTCAGGAGACCAAGAGGGGACAGGTTAGGAGGGGACAGAGTCAGCATGTACAGTGTTCAGGAGACCAAGAGGGGACAGGTTAGGAGGGGACAGAGTCAGCATGTACAGTGTTCAGGAGACCAAGAGGGGACAGGTTAGGAGGGGACAGAGTCAGCATGTACAGTGTTCAGGAGACCAAGAGGGGACAGGTTAGGAGGGGACAGAGTCAGCATGTACAGTGTTCAGGAGACCAAGAGGGGACAGGTTAGGAGGGGACAGAGTCAGCATGTACAGTGTTCAGGAGACCAAGAGGGGACAGGTTAGGAGGGGACAGAGTCAGCATGTACAGTGTTCAGGAGACCAAGAGGGGACAGGTTAGGAGGGGACAGAGTCAGCATGTACAGTGTTCAGGAGACCAAGAGGGGACAGGTTAGGAGGGGACAGAGTCAGCATGTACAGTGTTCAGGAGACCAAGAGGGGACAGGTTAGTGACAGAGTCAGCAGTGTTCAACGTGTCCATCACGATGATGTCGTCCATAGCAGTATAAAACACTGTGTTCTGGAACCTAGTGGGACAGGGAGGGACATGAGTCATCCATAGCAGTATAAAACAGTGTTCATGTACATGTTCAGGAGACCAAGAGGGGACACTGTGTTCTGGAACCTAGTGTCCAGGTCACTTATGATGTCGTCCATAGCAGTAAAAACACTGTGTTCTGGAACCTAGTGTCCAGGTCACTTATGATGTCATCCATAGCAGTAAAAACACTGTGTTCTGGAACCTAGTGTCCAGGTCACTTATGATGTCGTCCATAGCAGTATAAAACACTGTGTTCTGGAACCTAGTGTCCAGGTCACTTATGATGTCATCCATAGCAGTATAAAACACTGTGTTCTGGAACCTAGTGTCCAGGTCACTTATGATGTCGTCCATAGCAGTAAAAACACTGTGTTCTGGAACCTAGTGTCCAGGTCACTTATGATGTCATCCATAGCAGTAAAAACACTGTGTTCTGGAACCTAGTGTCCAGGTCACTTATGATGTCATCCATAGCAGTAAAAACACTGTGTTCTGGAACCTAGTGTCCAGGTCACTTATGATGTCATCCATAGCAGTAAAAACAGTATGTCATCCATAGCAGTAAAAACACTGTGTTCTGGAACCTAGTGTCCAGGTCACTTATGATGTCATCCATAGCAGTAAAAACACTGTGTTCTGGAACCTAGTGTCCAGGTCACTTATGATGTCATCCATAGCAGTAAAAACACTGTGTTCTGGAACCTAGTGTCCAGGATGTCACCATAGCAGTAAAAACACTGTGTTCTGGAACCTAGTGTCCAGGTCACTTATGATGTCATCCATAGCAGTAAAAACACTGTGTTCTGGAACCTAGTGTCCAGGTCACATGATGTCATCCAGTGCAGTAAAAACACTGTGTTCTGGAACCTAGTGTCCAGGTCACTTATGATGTCATCCATAGCAGTAAAAACACTGTGTTCTGGAACCTAGTGTCCAGGTCACTTATGATGTCATCCATAGCAGTAAAAACACTGTGTTCTGGAACCTAGTGTCCAGGTCACTTATGATGTCATCCATAGCAGTAAAAACACTGTGTTCTGGAACCTAGTGTCCAGGTCACTTATGATGTCATCCATAGCAGTAAAAACACTGTGTTCTGGAACCTAGTGTCCAGGTCACTTATGATGTCATCCATAGCAGTAAAAACACTGTGTTCTGGAACCTAGTGTCCAGGTCACTTATGATGTCATCCATAGCAGTAAAAACACTGTGTTCTGGAACCTAGTGTCCAGGTCACTTATGATGTCATCCATAGCAGTAAAAACACTGTGTTCTGGAACCTAGTGTCCAGGTCACTTATGATGTCATCCATAGCAGTAAAAACACTGTGTTCTGGAACCTAGTGTCCAGGTCACTTATGATGTCATCCATAGCAGTAAAAACACTGTGTTCTGGAACCTAGTGTCCAGGTCACTTATGATGTCATCCATAGCAGTAAAAACACTGTGTTCTGGAACCTAGTGTCCAGGTCACTTATGATGTCATCCATAGCAGTAAAAACACTGTGTTCTGGAACCTAGTGTCCAGGTCACTTATGATGTCATCCATAGCAGTAAAAACACTGTGTTCTGGAACCTAGTGTCCAGGTCACTTATGATGTCATCCATAGCAGTAAAAACACTGTGTTCTGGAACCTAGTGTCCAGGTCACTTATGATGTCATCCATAGCAGTAAAAACACTGTGTTCTGGAACCTAGTGTCCAGGTCACTTATGATGTCATCCATAGCAGTAAAAACACTGTGTTCTGGAACCTAGTGTCCAGGTCACTTATGATGTCATCCATAGCAGTAAAAACACTGTGTTCTGGAACCTAGTGTCCAGGTCACTTATGATGTCATCCATAGCAGTAAAAACACTGTGTTCTGGAACCTAGTGTCCAGGTCACTTATGATGTCATCCATAGCAGTAAAAACACTGTGTTCTGGAACCTAGTGTCCAGGTCACTTATGATGTCATCCATAGCAGTAAAAACACTGTGTTCTGGAACCTAGTGTCCAGGTCACTTATGATGTCATCCATAGCAGTAAAAACACTGTGTTCTGGAACCTAGTGTCCAGGTCACTTATGATGTCATCCATAGCAGTAAAAACACTGTGTTCTGGAACCTAGTGTCCAGGTCACTTATGATGTCATCCATAGCAGTAAAAACACTGTGTTCTGGAACCTAGTGTCCAGGTCACTTATGATGTCATCCATAGCAGTAAAAACACTGTGTTCTGGAACCTAGTGTCCAGGTCACTTATGATGTCCTCCATAGCAGTAAAAACACTGTGTTCTGGAACCTAGTGTCCAGGTCACTTATGATGTCGTCCATAGCAGTAAAAACACTGTGTTCTGGAACCTAGTGTCCAGGTCACTTATGATGTCATCCATAGCAGTAAAAACACTGTGTTCTGGAACCTAGTGTCCAGGTCACTTATGATGTCATCCATAGCAGTAAAAACACTGTGTTCTGGAACCTAGTGTCCAGGTCACTTATGATGTCATCCATAGCAGTAAAAACACTGTGTTCTAGAACCTAGTGTCCAGGTCACTTATGATGTCATCCATAGCAGTAAAAACACTGTGTTCTGGAACCTAGTGTCCAGGTCACTTATGATGTCATCCATAGCAGTAAAAACACTGTGTTCTGGAACCTAGTGTCCAGGTCACTTATGATGTCATCCATAGCAGTAAAAACACTGTGTTCTGGAACCTAGTGTCCAGGTCACTTATGATGTCATCCATAGCAGTAAAAACACTGTGTTCTGGAACCTAGTGTCCAGGTCACTTATGATGTCATCCATAGCAGTAAAAACACTGTGTTCTGGAACCTAGTGTCCAGGTCACTTATGATGTCATCATCCATAGCAGTAAAAACACTGTGTTCTGGAACCTAGTGTCCAGGTCACTTATGATGTCATCCATAGCAGTAAAAACACTGTGTTCTGGAACCTAGTGTCCAGGTCACTTATGATGTCATCCATAGCAGTAAAAACACTGTGTTCTGGAACCTAGTGTCCAGGTCACTTATGATGTCATCCATAGCAGTAAAAACACTGTGTTCTGGAACCTAGTGTCCAGGTCAAAATCCACTGTGTTCTGGAACCTAGTGTCCAGGTCACTTATGATGTCATCCATAGCAGTAAAAACACTGTGTTCTGGAACCTAGTGTCCAGGTCACTTATGATGTCATCCATAGCAGTAAAAACACTGTGTTCTGGAACCTAGTGTCCAGGTCACTTATGATGTCATCCATAGCAGTAAAAACACTGTGTTCTGGAACCTGTGTCCAGGTCACATGATGTCGTCCATAGCAGTAAAAACACTGTGTTCTGGAACCTAGTGTCCAGGTCACTTATGATGTCATCCATAGCAGTAAAAACACTGTGTTCTGGAACCTAGTGTCCAGGTCACTTATGATGTCGTCCATAGCAGTAAAAACACTGTGTTCTGGAACCTAGTGTCCAGGTCACTTATGATGTCATCCATAGCAGTAAAAACACTGTGTTCTGGAACCTAGTGTCCAGGTCACTTATGATGTCATCCATAGCAGTAAAAACACTGTGTTCTAGAACCTAGTGTCCAGGTCACTTATGATATCATCCATAGCAGTAAAAACACTGTGTTCTGGAACCTAGTGTCCAGGTCACTTATGATGTCATCCATAGCAGTAAAAACACTGTGTTCTGGAACCTAGTGTCCAGGTCACTTATGATGTCATCCATAGCAGTAAAAACACTGTGTTCTGGAACCTAGTGTCCAGGTCACTTATGATGTCATCCATAGCAGTAAAAACACTGTGTTCTGGAACCTAGTGTCCAGGTCACTTATGATATCATCCATAGCAGTAAAAACACTGTGTTCTGAAAACACCGTTGCTGCACGGTCCTGAACCGTCTCCTCTTCGGAGGTCTCATCATGGAATCTCTTCCTTTTCCTCTGGCGACTGTGTTCCGTGCTAAATTGAGGTGCAACATCAATTTGCATAGCAATCAGTGTTGCCTCAGACAGGAGAGACTCCCATCCATCTCGAAGAGCCTGCATATCTTCCTTTTAAGGCTCTATGATATTGGCTGCCTCTTTGTCAAGTGAAATTTATTCCTGTCCTCAATGCATTGCAGTACCTGCAATTATGCCAACTGACATGTCATTAAACACAATGCTGCTCACCTCCTTCAGGTGGGAGACTGGGCTGGTTCAGGGGGGTGGGGAGACAGGGCTGGTTCAGGGGGGTGGGGAGACAGGGCTGGTTCAGGGGGTGGGGAGACAGGGCTGGTTCAGGGGGATGGGGAGACAGGGCTGGTTCAGGGGATGGGGAGACAGGGCTGGTTCAGGGGGTGGGGATGGGGAGACAGGGCTGGTTCAGGGGTGTGGGGATGGGGAGACAGGGCTGGTTCAGGGGGATGGGGAGACAGGGCTGGTTCAGGGGGATGGGGAGACAGGGCTGGTTCAGGGGGATGGGGAGACAGGGCTGGTTCAGGGGGATGGGGAGACAGGACTGGTTCAGGGGGATGGGGAGACAGGGCTGGTTCAGGGGGATGGGGAGACAGGGCTGGTTCAGGGGGATGGGGAGACAGGGCTGGTTCAGGGGGATGGGGAGACAGGACTGGTTCAGGGGGATGGGGAGACAGGGCTGGTTCAGGGGGATGGGGAGACAGGACTGGTTCAGGGGGATGGGGAGACAGGACTGGTTCAGGGGGATGGGGAGACAGGACTGGTTCAGGGGGATGGGGAGACAGGGCTGGTTCAGGGGATGGGGTGACAGGACTGGTTCAGGGGGATGGGGAGACAGGACTGGTTCAGGGGGATGGGGAGACAGGACTGGTTCAGGGGGATGGGGAGACAGGACGGTGGCAGGGGGATGGGGAGACAGGACTGGTTCAGGGGGTGGGGAGACAGGGCTGGTTCAGGGGGATGGGGAGACAGGACTGGTTCAGGGGGATGGGGAGACAGGGCTGGTTCAGGGGGATGGGGAGACAGGACTGGTTCAGGGGGATGGGGACACAGGACTGGTTCAGGGGATGGGGAGACAGGACTGGTTCAGGGGGATGGGGAGACAGGACTGGTTCAGGGGATGGGGAGACAGGACTGGTTCAGGGGATGGGGAGACAGGGCTGGTTCAGGGGGAGGGGAGACAGGACTGGTTCAGGGGGATGGGGATGGGGAGACAGGACTGGTTCAGGGGGATGGGGAGACAGGACTGGTTCAGGGGGAGGGGGAGACAGGACTGGTTCAGGGGGATGGGGAGACAGGACTGGTTCAGGGGGATGGGGAGACAGGACTGGTTGAGGGGGATGGGGAGACAGGACTGGTTCAGGGGGATGGGGAGACAGGACTGGTTCAGGGGGATGGGGAGACAGGGCTGGTTCAGGGGGAGGGGAGACAGGACTGGTTCAGGGGGATGGGGAGACAGGACTGGTTCAGGGGGATGGGGAGACAGGACTGGTTCAGGGGTATGGGGAGACAGAACTGGTGAGCCTGAAGCTGTATCTGTTGGGCCTCTCACCAGGCAGGGGCAAATGATTTAGTATGAATAGCTTACTAAAAGTGTTCCTGTATTGATTAAATATCGGAATAGCGAAATGTAAACACTGTTCTGTTAAGGTATTATTTAACTAATGTTAGGGGAACAAAATTAGCCTCTTTCACTATGGACTAATAAGCTAACAGGTTAATATCCTCCTGAAACTACACCCTCCTCCCTGTGTGAATTATTGGGTGACGTACTGTCTCCCTTTCTGTTCTCTCTCCTCTCCTGTCTCCCTTTCTGTTCTCTCTCCTCTCCTGTCTCCCTTTCTGTTCTCTCTCCTCTCCTGTCTCCCTTTCTGTTCTCTCTCCTCTCCTGTCTCCCTTTCTGTTCTCTCTCCTCTCCTGTCTCCCTTTCTGTTCTCTCTCCTCTCCTGTCTCCCTTTCTGTTCTCTCTCCTCTCCTGTCTCCCTTTCTGTTCTCTCTCCTCTCCTGTCTCCCTTTCTGTTCTCTCTCTCTCCTGTCTGTTCTCTCTCCTCTCCTGGTTCTCTCTCTCTCCTGTCTCCCTTTCTGTTCTCTCTCCTCTCCTGTCTCCCTTTCTGTTCTCTCTCCTCTCCTGTCTCCCTTTCTGTTCTCTCTCCTCTCCTGTCTCCCTTTCTGTTCTCTCTCCTCTCCTGTCTCCCTTTCTGTTCTCTCTCCTCTCCTGTCTCCCTTTCTGTTCTCTCTCCTCTCCTGTCTCCCTTTCTGTTCTCTCTCCTCTCCTGTCTCCCTTTCTGTTCTCTCTCCTCTCCTGTCTCCCTTTCTGTTCTCTCTCCTCTCCTGTCTCCCTTTCTGTTCTCTCTCCTCTGTCTCTCTCTCCTCCCTGTCTCCTTTCTGTTCTCTCCTGTCTCCCTTTCTGTTCTCTCTCCTCTCCTGTCTCCTTTCTGTTCTCTCTCCTCTCCTGTCCTGTTCTCTCTCCCTCTCCTGTCTCCCTTTCTGTTCTCTCTCCTCCTCCTGTCTCCCTTCTGTTCTTTCTGTTCTCTCTCCTCTCCTGTCTCCCTGTTCTTTCTGTTCTCTCTCCTCTCCTGTCTCCCTTTCTGTTCTCTCTCCTCTCCTGTCTCCCTTTCTGTTCTCTCTCCTCTCCTGTCTCCCTTTCTGTTCTCTCCTGTCTCTTTCTGTTCTCTCTCCTGTCTCCCTTTCTGTTCTCTCTCCTCTCCTGTCTCCCTTTCTGTTCTCTCTCCTCTCCTGTCTCCTTTCTGTTCTCTCCTCTCCTGTCTCCTGTCTCCTTCTGTTCTTTCTGTTCTCCTCTCCTGTCTCCCTTTCTGTTCTCTCTCCTCTCCTGTCTCCTTTCTGTTCTCTCTCCTCTCCTGTCTCCCTGTTCTCTCTCCTCTCCTGTCTCCCTTTCTGTTCTCTCTCCTCTCTGTCTCCCTTTCTGTTCTCTCTCCTCTCCTGTCTCCCTTTCTGTTCTCTCTCCTCTCCTGTCTCCCTTTCTGTTCTGTCTCTTTCTCTCTCTCCTGTCTCCTTTCTGTTCTCTGTTCTCTGTTCTCTCTCCTCTCCTGTCTCCCTTTCTGTTCTCTCTCCTCTCCTGTCTCCCTTTCTGTTCTCTCTCCTCTCCTTTCTGTCTCCCTTTCTGTTCTTCTCCTCTCCTGTCTCCTTTCTGTCTCCTTTCTGTTTCTGTTCTCTCTCCTCTCCTGTCTCCTTTCTGTTCTCTCTCTCTCCTGTCTCCTTTCTGTTCTCTCTCCTCTCCTGTCTCCCTTTCTGTTCTCTCTCCTCTCCTGTCTCCCTTTCTGTTCTCTCTCCTGTCTCCTTTCTGTTCTCTCTCCTCTCCTGTCTCCCTTTCTGTTCTCTCTCCTCTCCTGTCTCCCTTGTTCTGTCTCTCTCCTCCTTTCTGTTCTCTGTCTCCCTTTCTGTTCTCTCTCCTCTCCTGTCTCCCTTTCTGTTCTCTCTCCTCTCCTGTCTCCCTTTCTGTTCTGTCTCTCTCCTCCTCCTCTCCTGTCTCTCTCCTTCCTGTCTGTTTCTGTTCTCTCTCCTCTCCTGTCTCCCTTTCTGTTCTCTCTCCTCTCCTGTCTCCCTTTCTGTTCTCTCTCCTCTCCTGTCTCCCTTTCTGTTCTCTCTCCTCTCCTGTCTCCCTTTCTGTTCTCTCTCCTCTCCTGTCTCCCTTTCTGTTCTCTCTCCTCTCCTGTCTCCCTTTCTGTTCTCTCTCCTCTCCTGTCTCCCTTTCTGTTCTCTCTCCTCTCCTGTCTCCCTTTCTGTTCTCTCTCCTCTCCTGTCTCCCTTTCTGTTCTCTCTCCTGTCTCCCTTTCTGTTCTCTCTCCTGTGTTTTCTTTCTTTTCGTTTTTAGAAGACAGATTTCTCTTTAGGAAGTTGAGACATAATGCTCCACATGATAACAGTAATACATTTCTCATTTCACTGTGTTGCTGTAGCCTAGGTAGAGAGATGTTCTTGTCTAAAAATGTAGGCCTGAGCCTGATCAATAGTGGAGCTTTGTGTGTCCTGGGACCACAGAGCGCAGCCTGGAGGAAACACACTACACATCTGCCATTTCATAATCTGATCATTTATTTTTCTTGAACTACTGAATGGCCTAATATCTAGCAAATATTTAGCTTCTTACCTTGGCTACACATCACTAGTTTCTCTGTTTTCCAGCTGTACGCAGCCCTCTCCCCTATAGGCCATTCATCAAGCCTCTCCCCTATAGGCCATTCATCAAGCCTCTCCCCTATAGGCCATTCATCAAGTCTCTCCCCTATAGGCCATTCATCAAGCCTCTCCCCTATAGGTCATTCATCAAGCCTCTCCCCTATAGGCCATTCATCAAGCCTCTCCTCTATAGGTCATTCATCAAGCCTCTCCCCTATAGGCCATTCATCAAGCCTCTCCCCTATAGGCCATTCATCAAGCCTCTCCTCTATAGGTCATTCATCAAGCCTCTCCCCTATAGGCCATTCATCAAGCCTCTCCCCTATAGGCCATTCATCAAGCCTCTCCTCTATAGGTCATTCATCAAGCCTCTCCTCTATAGGTCATTCATCAAGCCTCTCCCCTATAGGTCATTCATCAAGCCTCTCCTCTATAGGCCATTCATCAAGCCTCTCCTCTATAGGTCATTCATCAAGCCTCTCCCCTATAGGCCATTCATCAAGCCTCTCCCCTATAGGTCATTCATCAAGCCTCTCCTCTATAGGCCATTCATCAAGCCTCTCCCCTATAGGTCATTCATCAAGCCTCTCCCCTATAGGTCATTCATCAAGCCTCTCCCCTATAGGTCATTCATCAAGCCTCTCCTCTATAGGTCATTCATCAAGCCTCTCCCCTATAGGTCATTCATCAAGCCTCTCCTCTATAGGTCATTCATCAAGCCTCTCCCCTATATTCATCAAGCCTCATTCATCAAGCCTCTCCCCTATAGGTCATTCATCAAGCCTCTCCTCTATAGGCCATTCATCAAGCCTCTCCCCTATAGGCCATTCATCAAGCCTCTCCCCTATAGGCCATTCATCAAGCCTCTCCTCTATAGGCCATTCATCAAGCCTCTCCCCTATAGGTCATTCATCAAGCCTCTCCCCTATAGGTCATTCATCAAGCCTCTCCCCTATAGGTCATTCATCAAGCCTCTCCCCTATAGGTCATTCATCAAGCCTCTCCCCTATAGGCCATTCATCAAGCCTCTCCCCTATAGGTCATTCATCAAGCCTCTCCCCTATAGGTCATTCATCAAGCCTCTCCTCTATAGGTCATTCATCAAGCCTCTCCCCTATAGGTCATTCATCAAGCCTCTCCCCTATAGGCCATTCATCAAGCCTCTCCCTATAGGTCATTCATCAAGCCTCTCCCCTATAGGTCATTCATCAAGCCTCTCCCCTATAGGCCATTCATCAAGCCTCTCCCCTATAGGCCATTCATCAAGCCTCTCCCCTATAGGTCATTCATCAAGCCTCTCCCCTATAGGCCATTCATCAAGCCTCTCCCCTATAGGCCATTCATCAAGCCTCTCCCCTATAGGTCATTCATCAAGCCTCTCCCCTATAGGCCATTCATCAAGCCTCTCCCCTATAGGCCATTCATCAAGCCTCTCCCCTATAGGTCATTCATCAAGCCTCTCCCCTATAGGTCATTCATCAAGCCTCTCCCCTATAGGCCATTCATCAAGCCTCTCCTCTATAGGCCATTCATCAAGCCTCTCCCCTATAGGTCATTCATCAAGCCTCTCCCCTATCCATTCATCAAGCTCTCCCCTATAGGTCATTCATCAAGCCTCTCCTCTATAGGCCATTCATCAAGCCTCTCCCCTATAGGCCATTCATCAAGCCTCTCCTCTATAGGTCATTCATCAAGCCTCTCCTCTATAGGTCATTCATCAAGCCTCTCCTCTATAGGTCATTCATCAAGCCTCTCCTCTATAGGTCATTCATCAAGCCTCTCCCCTATAGGATTCAAAGCCTATAGGCCATTCATCAAGCCTCTCCTCTATAGGTCATTCATCAAGCCTCTCCTCTATAGGTCATTCATCAAGCCTCTCCTCTATAGGTCATTCATCAAGTCTCCCCTATAGGCCATTCATCAAGCCTCTCCTATATTCATCAGGTCATTCATCAAGCCTCTCCCCTATAGGTCATTCATCAAGCCTCTCCTCTATAGGTCATTCATCAAGCCTCTCCCCTATTCATCAAGGTCATTCATCAAGCCTCTCCTCTATAGGTCATTCATCAAGCCTCTCCCCTATAGGTCATTCATCAAGCCTCTCCCCTATAGGTCATTCATCAAGCCTCTCCCTATAGGCCATTCATCAAGCCTCTCCCCTATAGGCCATTCATCAAGCCTCTCCTCTATAGGCCATTCATCAAGCCTCTCCCTATAGGTCATTCATCAAGCCTCTCCCCTATAGGTCATTCATCAAGCCTCTCCCTATAGGTCATTCATCAAGCCTCTCCTCTATAGGTTAATTCATAAAGGTGGCCATTCATCAAGCCTCTCCCTATAGGTCATTCATCAAGCCTCTCCCCAACTTGCCTACCTCTCCCCTATAGGTCATTCATCAAGCCTCTCCCCTATAGGTCATTCATCAAGCCTCTCCTCTATAGGTCATTCATCAAGCCTCTCCCTATAGGTCATTCATCAAGCCTCTCCCTATAGGTCATTCATCAAGCCTCTCCCTATAAATTCATCAAGGTCATTCATCAAGCTCTCCTCTATAGGTCATTCATCAAGCCTCTCCCCTATAGGCCATTCATCAAATAGGTCATTCATCAAGCCTCTCCTCTATAGGTCATTCATCAAGCCTCTCCTCTATAGGTCATTCATCAAGCCTCTCCTCTATAGGTCATTCATCAAGCCTCTCCCCTATAGGTCATTCATCAAGCCTCTCCCCTATAGGTCATTCATCAAGCCTCTCCTCTATAGGTCATTCATCAAGCCTCTTCCCTATAGGACATTCATCAAGTCTCTCCCCTATAGGTCATTCATCAAGCCTCTCCCCTATAGGCCATTCATCAAGCCTCTCCCCTATAGGTCATTCATCAAGCCTCTCCTCTATAGGTCATTCATCAAGCCTCTCCTCTATAGGGCATTCATCAAGTCTCTCCCCTATAGGTCATCCTCTATAGGTCATTCATCAAGCCTCTCCCCTATAGGCCATTCATCAAGTCTCTCCTCTATAGGTCATTCATCAAGTCTCTCCCCTATAGGCCATTCATCAAGCCTCTCCTCTATAGGCCATTCATCAAGTCTCTCCTCTATAGGCCATTCATCAAGCCTCTCCCCTATAGGTCATTCATCAAGCCTCTCCCCTATAGTCCATTCATCAAGCCTCTCCCCTATAGGTCATTCATCAAGCCTCTCCTACTATAGGCCATTCAAAGCCTCTCCCCTATAGGCCATTCATCAAGCCTCTCCTCTAGAGGCCATTCATCAAGCCTCTCCTCTATAGGCCATTCACAAACTAGGTCATTCATCAAGCCTCTCCCCTATAGGTCATTCATCAAGCCTCTCCTCTATATCATTCATCAACTCCCCTAACTAGGACATTCATCAAGTAAGGCCATTCATCAAGCCTCTCCTCTACTAGGTCATTCTCAAGCCTCTCCCCTATAGGCATTCATCAGAACTCCCTACTAGGCCATTCATCAAGCTCTCCCCTATAGGTCATTCATCAAACTCTCCTCTATAGGTCATTCATCAAGCCTCTCCCCTGTTATCATCAACCTCTCCCTAGCCATTCATCAAGCCTCCCTATAGGCCATTCATCAAACAGAACTAGCCTATAGGTCATTCATCAAGCCTCTCCTCTTATCATTCATCAGAACTCCCCTATAGTAATTCAAAGCCTGTTATCAGGCCATTCAGAACTTCCCCTATAGTGATTCATCAGCCTCTCCCCTTATCATTCATCAGAACTACCCTAGGCCATACATCAAGTCTAGCTATAGTTATTCATCAAGCAGAACTCCCTACTAGGTAATTCATCAAGTCTCCCCTATAGGCCATTCATCAAGCCTCTCCCCTATAGGCCATTCATGGTTAGCCTCTCCCCTATAGGCCATTCATCAAGAACTCCCCTATAGGTCATTCAAGTCTAGCCTAAATTATTCATCAAGCCTCTCCCCTAACAAGTCTCCCCTAGGTCATTCATCAGAACTCTCCCCTACTAGGTCATTCATCAGCTCTCCTCTATAGGTCATTCAGAACCTCTCCTAGTAAGTCATTCATCAAGCCTCTTATAGGCCATTCATCAAATCACCTACTATAGGTCATTCATCAGCCTCTCCCCTATCACAACAGAGGCCATTCATCAGCCTCTCTATAAGTCATTCATCAAGTCTCCTCTATCAGGTCATTCACTAGCCTACCCCTAGTAGGCCATTCAGCAAGTGTTAT
This sequence comes from Oncorhynchus keta, assembly GCF_023373465.1. NCBI lineage: Eukaryota > Metazoa > Chordata > Actinopteri > Salmoniformes > Salmonidae > Oncorhynchus > Oncorhynchus keta. The sequence continues at coordinate 12,473 of NW_026291016.1, read as the reverse complement.
CCACAACAGAACTCCCCTACTAGTAAGTCATCAGCCTCTGTTATCATTCATCAGAGCCTCTCCCCTATAGGTCATTCATCAAGCCTAGTATAGGTCATTCTCAAGCCTAGTCCCCTATAGGCCATTCATCAACCTCTCCCTATAGGCCATTCAGGCAAGCCTCTCCCCTATAGGCCATTCATCAAGCCTCTCCCTGGGGATCAAGTCTCCCCTATAGGCCATTCATCAAGCCCTAGGTCATTCATCACCATTCATCAAGCTCTCCTCTATAGGTCATTCATCAAGTCTAGGTCATTCACAAGCCTCTCCCCTACTAGGTCACTGGGGAGTCAAGTCTAGGCCATTCACCCTCCCCAGAACCATTCATCAGTAAGTCTCCCCTAGGTCCACCCCTCTAGGGAGCATAGTGTTATCCCAAGGTCATTCATCAAGGGAGTCTAGGTCCATCACAACAGAACTCTCCTACTAGGTCAGTCATCAAGCCTCTCCCCTAGTGTTCATCAACAGAACCCCTAGGCCATTCAGGTAGGCCACCCACTATAGGCCATTCATAGCCTCTCCTCTATAGGCCACAGAACCTGGGGTCAGTCATTCACAGAACTCACTAGGCCAGTCATCAGCTCTGTTATCCACATCAGACTGGGTCAGTCTAGCTAGTGTTATCACACCCTACTACTAGGCCAGTCAGGCCCACCCAACTAGGTCTAGGGTCATTCATCCACCCACTGGGGAGTCAGGTCATCACAGAACCACATTCATCAGCCTAGTCCCCTATAGGGATCAAGCCTCTCCCTAGTAGGCCATTCATCAGTAACTAGGGCCCACCCTCCCCTGGGGAGTCAGGGTCACATCACCTCTACCTACTAGGCCTCTCCTTAGGCCATTCACCCACTGGGGAGTGTTATTCAGGACCACCATTCACTAGCTGGTCATTCATCAACAGAACTCCCCTAGGCCATTCATCACCATTCATCAACAGAACTCCCCTATGGGGAGTCAGGACCCTACTATAGGTCACCCATAGGCCATTCATCAACAGAATTCATCAGCCTCTCCCATAGGCCATTCATCAAGCCTCCTCTATAGGTCATTCATCAAGAACTCCTCTATAGGTCATTCATCAGCTCTCCCCTAGGTCATCAGGAGGCCATTCCCTACCCACTGGGGAACTCCCCTACTAGGCCAGTCTAGCTAGTGTTATCCATTCAACAGAACTAGGGTCATTCATCAGCTCTCCCTTAGGTCATTCACAGAACTGGGGCCAGTCTAGCTAGTGTTATCCACAACAGAACTGGGGAGTCTCCCTAGGCCATCACAACAGAACTAGGGATTCATCAAGCCTCTCCCCTATAGGCCATTCATCAACAGAACCACTGGGGAGTCTTAGGTCATTCATCAAGCCTCTCCCCTATAGGTCATTCATCACCCAGCTCCTCTATAGGCCATTCATCACAGCAGAACTAGCCTACTCAGTCATCAAGTCTAGGTTCATCCCAACCCTGGGCCATTCTCAGCCTCTAGAGTTATCAAGTCCACATCACTCCCCTACTAGGTCAGTCTCAGCCACACAACACTGGGGAGTCAGCCTCTCCTCTATCAGGCCACCCTACTGGGGCCTAGTTAGGTCCACAGAACACCCTATAGGTCTTCAGTCAGGTTATAGGTCATTCAACAGAACTCCCCTACTAGGCCATTCAAGCCTCTCCCTAGTGGTCATTCATCAACAGAACCCCTAGGTCTCCCTAGGATTCATCAAGTCTCTCCCCTATAGGCCATTCAACAGAACTCCCCTACTAGGTCATTCTCAGTCTAGTCCTATCACAACAGAACTACTGGGGAGTTCATCAAGCCTCTCCTTATCATTCAACAGAACTCCCTACTGGGGAGTCTAGGTGTTATCACACAGAACTACCTACTAGGGGAGGCCATAGGTCCATAGGTCACTGGGGAGCCTACAGTAAGTCCATAGGCCCACTGGGGAGTCATCCTCTAGCTAGGTCATTCATCACCCACTGGGGAGTCATAGCCTCTCCCTAGTAGGTCATCCTCTATAGGCCACCCACTAGTAAGGTCAGCGTTCACAGTCCCTACTAGGTCATTCACCACCACACCATTCACTAGCCTACCCCTAAGGCCATTCATCAAGCCTCTTCACAACAAACTAGCCTCTGCTCGTAAGGCCTGACAGCCTATTGGGAAACAACAGGACCAGCCACTGAGGAGGGAGTCATTGAGTTAGGTTAGGCCTCCATTGTTGCATTGATCTTGGTCAGGTGCACCTAGTTCTCACTGGGGAGTTAGGTTATCACAAAAGAAATAAAGTAAGTTGACCCAAAAATATAAACTACAACTAACTCAAGGTTTTACTGAGTTACAGTTCATAGGAAATATGTCCACCCACTGGGGAGTTATTCACAACCTGGGCCTACTGGGTGGGCCTGGGGGGGCATAGGCCTACCCACTGGGGAGTCAGGGCCACCCACTGGGGAGTTAGGACCACCCACTGGGGAGTTAGGACCACCCACTGGGGAGTTAGGTCCACCCACTGGGGAGTTAGGACCACCCACTGGGGAGTTAGGTCCACCCACTGGGGAGTCAGGTCCACCCACTGGGGAGTTAGGACCACCCACTGGGGAGTTAGGTCCACCCACTGGGGAGTCAGGACCACCCACTGGGGAGTTAGGTCCACCCACTGGGGAGTCAGGACCACCCACTGGGGAGTCAGGCCCACCCACTGGGGAGTTAGGCCCACCCACTGGGGAGTTAGGTCCACCCACTGGGGAGTTAGGTCCACCCACTGGGGAGTTAGGACCACCCACTGGGGAGTTAGGACCACCCACTGGGGAGTTAGGACCACCCACTGGGGAGTTAGGACCACCCACTGGGGAGTTAGGACCACCCACTGGGGAGTTAGGTCCACCCACTGGGGAGTTAGGTCCACCCACTGGGGAGTTAGGACCACCCACTGGGGAGTTAGGACCACCCACTGGGGAGTTAGGTCCACCCACTGGGGAGTTAGGTCCACCCACTGGGGAGTTAGGTCCACCCACTGGGGAGTTAGGACCACCCACTGGGGAGTTAGGTCCACCCACTGGGGAGTTAGGTCCACCCACTGGGGAGTTAGGTCCACCCACTGGGGAGTTAGGACCACCCACTGGGGAGTTAGGTCCACCCACTGGGGAGTTAGGTCCACCCACTGGGGAGTTAGGACCACCCACTGGGGAGTTAGGTCCACCCACTGGGGAGTTAGGTCCACCCACTGGGGAGTTAGGTCCACCCACTGGGGAGTTAGGACCACCCACTGGGGAGTTATCACCCACTGGGGAGTCAGACCCTACTAGTAAGGCTACTAGTTAGTCACACCCAACTAGTAGGCCCACCCACTGTAAGTCCACTACTGGGGAGTACAGCCACTGAGTTAGGTCCACCCACTGGGGAGTCAGTGGCTAGCTGGGGAGTGTTATCACAACAGAACTGGCCTACTAGTAAGTCTAGCTAGTGTTATCCCACCAGGGGAGTCAACCAGCCTAGTCGGTATGTCTAGCTAGTGGACACAACAGAACTAGCCTACTGGTAAGTCTAGCTGGTGTTATCACAACAGAACTAGCCTACTAGTAGTCTAGGTCTAGTGTTAGCGTCACAACAGCCTACTAGTAAGTCTAGCTAGTGTTATCACAACAGAACTAGCCTACTAGTAAGTCTAGCTAGTGTTATCACAACAGAACTAGCCTACTAGTAAGTCTAGCTAGTGTTATCACAACAGAACTAGCCTACTAGTCAGTCTAGCTAGTGTTATCACAACAGTAATGCAGTCCTGGTAATGTAGATACTGGTAATGTAGATCAGTTCTGTTAAAACAGACAGATACCTGATCCTGGTAATGTAGATCCTGGTAATGTAGATCAGTTCTGTTAAAACAGACAGATACCTGATCCTGGTAATGTAGATCCTGGTAATGTAGATCAGTTCTGTTAAAACAGACAGATACCTGATCCTGGTAATGTAGATAGATCCTGGTAATGTAGATCAGTTCTGTTAAAACAGACAGATACCTGATCCTGGTAATGTAGATCCTGGTAATGTAGATCAGTTCTGTTAAAACAGACAGATACCTGATCCTGGTAATGTAGATCCTGGTAATGTAGATCCTGGTAATGTAGATCAGTATATTTTGGCCAGGGTCCATGGGACACTATATAGGGAAAATGGGTGCCATATTGGACTCAGAACCCTTGATCTTATTAGGGGGTTAGAAGTGTCACCCGCTAATCCATCCCCAGTCTGCTGTGATTAACAGAAAGGTTCCAGTAGTTTAAATTCCCCTTGTGGTCTCCAAAATGTAATACTTAAAGTAGGGCCCAATGTCTCCTGGTCCTTAATAGAATGAATGCAAATCATCACAGTACTGCTGTTGTCACAGAACGAACCGAGCCTCTTCACACTGTCTGGTGTGAGTGTGTGTGTGTGTGTGTGTGTGTGTGTGTGTGTGTGTGTGTGTGTGTGTGTGTGTGTGTGTGTGTGTGTGTGTGTGTGTGTGTGTGTGTGTGTGTGTGTGTGTGTGCGTGTCCGTGGAGAGTTGTGTTGTCAGTACAGTTGGCAGACAACACTGCATGGCGTCGGCCTGTTTGATGATGCGTTCCCTCGCGTCTTCCATTAGGTTGACAATAATTACAGCAGGTCTGCCTCTTTCTTTCACTCACACACACACACACACACACACACACACACACACACACACACACACACACACACACACACACACACACACACACACACACACACACACACACACACACACACACACACACACACACACACACACACACACACACACACACACACACACACACACACACACACACACACACTATACAGGAGGGAGAAGTGTAGTGCTTGGATGGGGATTTGGCTGGTAGTCTAGCTCTACTACTACTAGCTATACTACTACCACTAGCTCTACTACTACTACTAGCTCTACTACTACTACTAGCTCTACTACTACTACTAGCTCTACTACTACTAGCTCTACTACTACTATTATCTCTACTAGTACTAGCTCTACTACTACCTCTACTACTATTACTAGCTCTACTACTACTACTAGCTCTACTACTACTACTAGCTCTACTACTACTAGCTCTACTACTACTTGCAGCTCTACTACTACTACTAGCTCTACTACTACTACTAGCTCTACTATTACTATTAGCTCTACTACTACTACTAGCTCTACTAAATACTACCAGCTCTACTACTACTACTAGCTCTACTACTACTACTAGCTCTACTACTACTAGCTCTACTACTACTAGCTCTACTACTACTACTAGCTCTACTACTACTACTAGCTCTACTACTACTAGCTCTACTACTACTACTAGCTACTACTACTACTAGCTCTACTACTACTACTAGCTCTACTACTACTAGCTCTACTACTACTAGCTCTACTACTACTACTAGCTCTACTACTACTATTAGCTCTACTACTACTACTAGCTCTACTACTACTACTAGCTCTACTACTACTACTAGCTCTACTACTACTACTAGCTCTACTACTACTAGCAGCTCTACTACTACTAGCTCTACTACTACTAGCTCTACTACTACTACTAGCTCTACTACTACTACTAGCTCTACTACTACTAGCTCTACTACTACTACTAGCTCTACTACTACTAGCTCTACTACTACTAGCTCCAGTACTACTACTAGCTCTACTACTACTAGCTCTACTACTACTAGCTCTACTACCACTAGCTCTACTACTACTAGCTCTACTACCACTAGCTCTACTACTACTAGCTCTACTACCACTAGCTCTACTACTACTACTAGGGCCTTGGTCAAGGAGGTGACCAAGAACCCAACGGTCACAGAGATCTAGAGTTCCTCTGTGGAGATGGCAGAATTTCCCGGTAGGACAACCATCTCAGCAGCACTACAGGCCTTTATGGTAGAGTGGCCAGAAAGAAGCGGCTCCTCAGTAAAAGGCACATGACAGCCCACTTAGAGTTTGCCAAAAGGCACCTAAAGACTCTCAGACCAATTAGAAACAGGATTCTTTGGTCTGATGAAACCAATATTGAACTCTTTGGCCTGAATGCCAAGCGTCATGTCTGGAGGACACCTTGTACCATCCCTACGGTGAAGCATGGTGGTGGTGGCAGCATCATTCTGTGGGGATGTTTTTCAGCGTCAGGGACTGGGAGACTAGTCAGGATCGGGGGAAAGATGATCAGAGCAAAGTACAGAGAGATTCTTGATGAAAACCTGTTCCAGAGCACTCAGGACCTCAGACGGGTGAAGGTTCACCTTCCAACAAGACAACGACCCCAAGCATACAGCCAAGACAACACAGGAGTGGCTTCGGGACAAGCCTCTGAATGTCCTTGAGTGGCCCAACCAGAGCCTGGACTTGAACCCGATCAAACATCTCTGGAGAGACCTGAAAATAGCTGTGCAGCAACGCTCCCCATTCAACCTGACAGAGCTTGAGAGGATCTGCAGAGAAGAATGGGAGAAACTCCCCAAATATAGGTGTGCCAAGCTTGTAGTGTCATACCCCAGAAAACTCGAGGCTGTAACCACTGCCAAAGGTGCTTCAACAAAGGGTATGAATACTTATGTAAATGTGATATTTAATTGAAAAAAACATATATATATATGCTAAAATTGATAAAACAGCAGTTTTTGCTTTGTCATTATGCGGTATTGTGATGTCATTATGGGTTATTGTGACGTCATTATGGGTTATTGTGATGTCATTATGGGTTATTGTGACGTCATTATGGGTTATTGTGATGTCATTATGTGGTTATTGTGATGTCATTATGTGGTTATTGTGATGTCATTATTGATTATTGTGATGTCATTATGCGGTATTGTGATGTCATTATGGGTTATTGTGACGTCATTATGGGTTATTGTGATGTCATTATGGGTTATTGTGACGTCATTATGGGTTATTGTGATGTCATTATGTGGTTATTGTGATGTCATTATGTGGTTATTGTGTGTAGATTGACAAGGGGGTGAGAAAACGATAGACTGTAATGTAACAAAAGGTGGGAACAGCCATGGGGTCTGAACACTTTCAGAATGGCCCTGTATGGATAGAATCTCATCCTCCAATCGTATTCTTCATTTGAATCTACCCTAAATCCATTCACATCCCGTTGACCAATAGTCTGATGCCTAACAGGGGACTGTTTCATGGTTTTCCTTATGTCCCCGGCTGCCTTGGCAGCTCTGACAGCCCGTGACCAGAGTACATAACTATCAAAGGATTCAGCTTGCAAGGCCCAGTGTCACATCCTAAATGATGTGAAAACTGTGAAAGCCCTGCCAAAGCCCATAAAATTGTCAGAGACTCCAGTCACCCAAGTCATAGACTGTTTTCTCTGCTACCGTACAGCAAGCGGTGCCGGCGCCAAGTCAAGGACCAAAAGGCTCCTTAACAGCTTCTACCCCCCAAGACATAAGACTGTTGAACGATTAATCAAATGGCAACCCAGACTATTACACCCCCCCCCCCCATTTGTTTTAGCCTCCACATTGACTCTGTACCAGTACCCCCCTGTATATAGCCTCCACATTAACTCTGTACCAGTACCCCCCTGTATATAGCCTCCACATTGACTCTGTACCGGTACCCCCTGTATATAGCCTCCACATTGACTCTGTACCGGTACCCCCTGTATATAACCTCCACATTGACTCTGTACCAGTACCCCCTGTATATAGTCTCCACATTGACTCTGTACCAAAGTACCCCTGTATATAGCCTCCACATTGACTCTGTACCAGTACCCCCTGTATATAGCCTCCACATTGACTCTGTACCGGTACCCCCTGTATATAGCCTCCACATTGACTCTGTACTGGTACCCCCTGTATATAGCCTCCACATTGACTCTGTACCGGTACCCCCTGTATATAGTCTCCACATTGACTCTGTACCAGTACCCCCTGTATATAGCCTCCACATTGACTCTGTACCAGTACCCCCTGTATATAGCCTCCACATTGACTCTGTACCAGTACCCCCTGTATATAGCCTCCACATTGACTCTGTACCAGTACCCCCTGTATATAGCCTCCACATTGACTCTGTACTGGTACCCCTGTATATAGCCTCCACATTGACTCTGTATCGGTACCCCCTGTATATAGCCTCTACATTGACTCTGGACCAGTACCCCCTGTATATGGCCTCCATGTTGACTCTGTACCGGTACCCCCTGTATATAGCCTCTACATTGACTCTGGACCAGTACCCCCTGTATATAGCCTCCACATTGACTCTGTACCGGTACCCCCTGTATATAGCCTCCACATTGACTCTGTACCAGTACCCCCTGTATATAGCCTCCACATTGACTCTGTACCAGTACCCCCTGTATATAGCCTCCACATTGACTCTGTACCAGTACCCCCTGTATATAGCCTCCACATTGACTCTGTACCAGTACCCCCTGTATATAGCCTCCACATTGACTCTGTACCAGTACCCCCTGTATATAGCCTCCACATTGACTCTGTACCAGTACCCCCTGTATATAGCCTCCACATTGACTCTGTACCGGTACCCCCTGTATATAGTCTCCACATTGACTCTGTACCGTAATACCCTGTATATAGCCTCCACATTGACTCTGTACCGGTATCCCCTGTATATAGCCTCCACATTGACTCTGTACCGGTACCCCCGGTATATAGCCTCCACATTGACTCAGTACCGGTACCCCCTGTACATAACCTCCACACTGACTCAGTACCGGTACCTCCTGTATAAAACCTCCACACTGACTCTGTACTGGTACCTCCTGTATACAGCCTCCACATTGACTCTGTACCAGTACCCCCCTGTATATAGTCTCCACATTGACTCTGTACCCGTACCCCCTGTATATAGCTTCCACATTGACTCTGTACCGTAATACCCTATATATAGCCTTCACATTGACTCTGTACCGGTACCCCCTGTCTATCGCCTCCACATTGACTCTGTACCGGTACCCCCTGTATATAGCCTCCACATTGACTCTGTACCGGTACCCCTTGTATATAGCCTCCACATTGACTCTGTACCGGTACCCCCTGTATATAGCCTCCACATTGACTCTGTACCAGTATCCCCCTGTATATAGCCTCCACATTGACTCTGTATCGGTACCCCCTGTATATAGCCTCCACATTGACTCTGTACTGGTACCCTCTGTATATAGCCTCCACATTGACTCTGTACTGGTACCCTCTGTATATAGCCTCCACATTGACTCTGTACCAGTACCCCCTGTATATAGCCTCCACATTGACTCTGTACCGGTACCCCCTGTATATAGCCTCCACATTGACTCTGTACTGGTACCATCTGTATATAGCCTCCACATTGACTCTGTACCGGTACCCCCTGTATATAGCCTCCACATTGACTCTGTACTGGTACCATCTGTATATAGCCTCCACATTGACTCTGAACCGGTACCCCCTGTATATAGTCTCCACATTGACTCTGTACTGGTACCCCCTGTATATAGCCTCCACATTGACTCTGTACCGTAACACCCTGTATATAGTCTCCACATTGACTCTGTACCGGTACCCCCTGTATATAACCTCCACATTGACTCTGTACCGTAATACCCTGTATATAGCCTCCACATTGACTCTGTACTGGTAGCCCCTGTATATAGCCTCCACATTGACTCTGTACCGTAATACCCTGTATATAGCCTCCACATTGACTCTGTACCGTAATACCCTGTATATAGCCTCCACATTGTGACGAATAAAGTTTGATTTGATTTGATCATTATAATTCTCTGTGAAAAAGAGAAAGCTGTGGTAGCAGCAGATGAGCAATAAGCAATAATCATTTCAAGTATTTTACTGAGTTACAGTTCATAGAAGGAAATCAGTCAATTGAAATAAATTAATTTGGCCCCAATCTATGGATTTCACATGACTGGGGAGTGAGGGCATAGGCCCACTCACTTGGGAGCCAGGTCCACCCGCTGTGGTGGTCAAGCCCAGCCAATCAGAATGACATTTTCCCCACAAAATTGGGCTTTTCACAGACAGAAATATTCCTCAGCATCCCCCCTCCTCCTCAGATGACCCCACAGGTGTGGAAGCTGGAATGTGGAGGTCCCGGGCTGGTTTTCACGTGGTCTGCGGTTGTGAAGCCATTTGGATGTACTGCCAAATTCTCTAAAACAACGTTTGTAGAGAAATGAACATTAATTGATCTGGCAACAGCTCTGTTGGACATTTCTGCAGTCAGCATGCCAATTGCACACTCCCTCAAAACGGTAGACATTGTGTTGTGTGACAAAACTGCACATTTTAGAGTGGCCTTTTATTCTCCCCAGCACAAGGTGCATCTGTGTAATGATCATGCTGTTTAATCAGCTTCTTGATATGCCACAGCTGTCAGGTGGATGGATTACCTTGACAAATGAATCAATTTTGTGCACAATATTTGAGAAAAATAAACTATTTGTGCGTATGGACATTTTACATGTTGCGTTTATATTTTTGTTCCATTTAGATGGAGGGAGAGAGAGAGACATAAACAGAATGAGAGAGAGCTAGAGAGGGAGAGAAATAGAGACGGAGAGTGAGAGAGGGGTAGAGAGAGAGAGAGACATAAACAGAATGAGAGAGAGCTAGAGAGGGAGAGAAATAGAGACGGAGAGTGAGAGAGGGGTAGAGAGAGAGAGAGACATAAACAGAATGAGAGAGAGCTAGAGAGGGAGAGAAATAGAGACGGAGAGAGAGAGAGGGGTAGAGAGAGAGAGAGACATAAACAGAATGAGAGAGAGCTAGAGAGGGAGAGAAATAGAGACGGAGAGTGAGAGAGGGGTAGAGAGAGAGAGAGACATAAACAGAATGAGAGAGAGCTAGAGAGGGAGAGAAATAGAAACGGAGAGAGAGAGAGACACAAACAGAATGAGAGAGAGCTAGAGAGGGAGAGAAATAGAGACGGAGAGAGAGAGAGGGGTAGAGAGAGAGAGAGACATAAACAGAATGAGAGAGAGCTAGAGAGGGAGAGAAATAGAGACGGAGAGTGAGAGAGGGAGAGAGAGAGAGAGAGACAAAACAGAATGAGAGAGAGACATAAACAGAATGAGAGAGAGAGAGACAAACAACAGAATGAGAGAGGGAGAGGGGAAAATAGAGACGGAGAGTGAGAGAGGGGTAGAGAGAGAGAGACATAAACAGAATGAGAGAGAGCTAGAGAGGGAGAGAAATAGAGACGGAGAGTGAGAGAGGGGTAGAGAGAGAGAGAGACATAAACAGAATGAGAGAGAGCTAGAGAGGGAGAGAAATAGAGACGGAGAGTGAGAGAGGGGTAGAGAGAGAGAGAGACAGAAACAGAATGAGAGAGAGAGAGAGAGGGAGAGAAATAGAGACGGAGAGAGAGAGAGAGAGGGGTAGAGAGAGAGAGACATAAACAGAATGAGAGAGAGCAAGAGAGGGAGAGAAATAGAGACGGAGAGTGAGAGAGGGGTAGAGAGAGAGAGAGACATAAACAGAATGAGAGAGAGCTAGAGAGGGAGAGAAATAGAGACGGAGAGTGAGAGAGGGGTAGAGAGAGAGAGAGACATAAACAGAATGAGAGAGAGCTAGAGAGGGAGAGAAATAGAGATGGAGAGTGAGAGAGGGGTAGAGAGAGAGAGAGACATAAACAGAATGAGAGAGAGCTAGAGAGGAAATAGAGAGAGAAATAGAGACATAAACAGAATGAGAGAGAGCTAGAGAGGGAGAGAAATAGAGACGGAGAGTGAGAGAGGGGTAGAGAGAGAGAGAGAGACATAAACAGAATGAGAGAGAGCTAGAGAGGGAGAGAAATAGAGACGGAGAGAAAGAGAGAGGGAGACATATGGTAACAGAGAGTGACATGTTATGCTGCGTTATTAGCATTCAGCTGGTGTGTGATGTTCTGCACAATGAAAACACACAATTTCACAGCATTAAAGGCTGTGTTCTGGTCAACACTCTTATGTTTCTCTCCTGCTAACTTTAGCAATCAGGAGAACCCCAATGATAAATGGCAGGTTGTTAGAAGGAGACGGGGAAACATTATTACGTTGATTTTGAACCTCAGAGATGTGGATGAAGAAACAGTCTGATTTGAGGCAGAAGTAATGTACTATATGTTGATTGTTACAGTGTTATATTTAAGCAATATGGCAGGAGGCGGTGTGGTATATGGCCAATATACCATGGCTAAACCCCCCGAGGTGCCTTTTTGCTGTTATAAACTGGTTACCAACGTAATTAGAGCAGTAAAAATAAACGTTTTGTCATACCCATGGTATACGGTCTGATATACCACGGCTGTCAGCCAATCAGCATGCAGGCCTCGAACCACCCAGTTTATAATATCTTTCAGAAAATGGGTAATATAACCCATTAGCACATATTCTATATTGACATGTGTATACTCATATGTTCTCATT